>NC_029775.3:117373219-117374271 GCF_000817695.3 Arachis duranensis
AAATTTATATACAATTTTTAAAAAATAAAAAAATTTAGATACAGTCAATTTTAATAAAAATTTAATAAAATTAATTAAATTATTTAACTGCTCTTAATTATTAATTTTATATAAAATTGATTGCACTTGAATTTAAAAAAAAAAACACATAATTGTCTCTAAGTCTATTATAACGGCTCCGATATAATAATACATAATTACAATTCTGGGTAACACTATTTCAAGCATCCAACAACCCTTGCATGAAATTGAATGGTCTGTTTATATCTTAATTATTTTTTGGGTATGCGCGAGTTTCTACGTTAATGTGAATTGTATAAGTTTTTTATTAAATTTTTATAGTTTAAACTTTTCTAATCAAGCTTTTATAAAATATAAACACGTGATACTTTGCAATCAAATTTTTATACTACATATATACATGATAATTGATAAATAATCATTCAACGTTCTACATTTAAATTAGGTGACTACTTCAATAAAAATTTTATAATTGTTATTATATAAAAATATTTTATTTTAATTATTGAATAACAAAATATAAGATTTAATTTTTATATATTATAGAAATATTATTTTTATTTAATATGTAACTAAATAAATAAGTTATACTTTTTAAACAAAAATTATTATAAAAAATATTTTTAATATATTCAAATAGAACCTTTTTACAATATAAAATACAACAAATTGAAAATAAAAAAGAAAATAAAAAATAAAAAATCTTTAAATTTCAATTAAAAATTTATTAGATTTCGTAAGAATAAAAAAACTTTAAATTTCAATTATAAATTCATTAGATTTCGTAAGAATAGCACTTTAAATTTTAAACTTTTATTCAATTTACTTTTTAATAACTTATAATCAGATCTCAATGAACCTTCAAATTATTAATTGTTATACTTGTCTAGTGCACAGCTTACATGATTTGCCTTGACCGCAACAATTAATACATGAGTTTGGTGTGCTGCACTTACTACTCCTCTCTACAATTTATTTTATTTTGGACAAATGATTAAGGAAAAAAAATTCTAAATCGACAATAACGTATT
>NC_029775.3:117374331-117374980 GCF_000817695.3 Arachis duranensis
CTTAACTTAATTATTAATATAAAATTTAATTATTTTATTCTATTAGTTTTTATTATTTTATCAAATTTATAATTAAATATTTATATTTTTTTTAATCAGATCTTTACGTTACTTAGCTTTTCTAAAAAATTGTCATTGTGTGAAAATACTTCATCTTAATCATTGAATGATAAATTATAAGACTTAATATTTATATGTTATTAAAAATATTACCTTTATTTAAAGTGTGGTTAAACAAATAAATTATACTTTTTAAACAAAGATCATCATAAAAAAATATTTTTGACATTTTTAAATAGGACTTTTTAGCAATGTAAAATACTAGAGTAAAATATCGACATTTGGGGTAACTATCGAAGTTGTCCTTAACGTTTATTAAATCGTCCTATTTAAGTCCTTAACATTTTAAAATAGACTCAATGTTGTCCTACCGTTAGTGATCTGTTAACAGAATTGATGGCGGGACAAAATTGAGACGATTTTAAAAGGGATAAGTACTTTTTTCGTCCTCAAGGTCTGGGATCAAAATCAATTTCGTCCTAAACATTTTTTTTGTTATTAAAATCATCCCCAACGTTATAAAACGTTATAAAATCGTCCTTTTTATCTCAATTTTATTTTTTGACTAAATTACCAAAACATAACCCAC
>NC_029775.3:117375075-117376281 GCF_000817695.3 Arachis duranensis
AAAAATGAAATCCCATCCCACTGTGATCATTACCCCATCTCCTTAACAAAAAAAATTAAACATCATTCCATCATGATCATCACTTTCCATAAATTCTCTCTTCCCCATTAACATTCTCATTAACATCCCATCAAATCATCAGCAGAATTTTTTTTTCCTACTCCTCCTCCACCACCACCACCACTATAAAGCAGAGCATTTTTTCGAATATCTTCAATTTTTGAGTTCTCTCTCCATCCCCTTCTTCCTAATCTCTTCAAATCCAAGAACACTCGTTCTTCTCTCACACGGCGATGCTGTCACCACTGCTTCCACCGCCTGAACCGGTCCATCCACTATCTTCTCTTCCTCCGATTCCTCCCTCCGCACATGCTTCTCTTGCTTCGTTCCCATCCATCACCTTCGCAAACTCGCTTTCGGCACCAAGATTGAAACTTTAAGCCATGGTCCTCTGCCTTCTAGAGGCCGTGCGCTCCCACATCTCCGCTACTGCGAGGTCTACGGGATCTTCACATGCAACTGCATCCTCTTCAACCACGCGCAAGATCACACGGGCTGTTGGCCGGAGCAAGTTCGGGTCTGCAGAGAAAGCTCTTCTTGTCAGCGTCGAGCTCCATCACCCACAACTGCGACAGTGCCAGCGCCAGCAACAGTAGGAGGAAATTTTTTTATTTTTGTCACTTCCTTCCTCTTTTCCTTCTTCTTTTTTTTTAATTTTTGAAGAACATAAAAAATTTCTATTATTACTGATTTTGATCTGAAGTTGTAGCCGATGATAATTGTTGAATTGTTAAATCTAAAGTTTCTGTTGATTTATTTTATAGTGGTTATTGAATTGGCTGAAAATGCTAAATTTGTTGTTGCTAAATCTAAAGTATTTAACCTTTGAAATTTATTTTGTCGTTGTTGTTGTTGCTGAATTGGCTGAAGGAAAAAGGTTTTTTTGTTTAAGTTGAGAAGAAGAATTGGGGTTTGGGGAAGGAAAAATTCGAAGAGAGTAACAGAAATGGAATAGAGAGAACAAGAAAGAGATATCGGGGGCATGGACATGGTTGGAGGGTTTGTTTTTATTTTTATGATTGTTGTTGTTGTTGCTGAATTGGCTGAAGGGGGAGGGTGTTTTGTTTAAGCTTGAGAAGAAGAATTGGGATTTGAAAAATGGGGAGTTCGAAGAGGAGTAGGAGGAAGGGATGGGGAGGGAACAGG
>NC_029775.3:117376398-117379517 GCF_000817695.3 Arachis duranensis
TTTTGTTTTTTGTTATTATTTTTTAATATTATTTTTATTATTTGTTAAGGATAATTTGGTCAAAAAATAAAATTTATGTAGAAAATGACGATTTTATAACGTTTTGTAACGTTGAGGATGATTTTAATAACAAAAAAGAATTAGGGACGAAATTGATTTTGACCCCAGACTTTGGGGACGAAAAAAGTACTTATCCCATTTGAAACATTAGGAGCTTAAATAGGATAAAAATATTAGGAACAAAAACGATACATAGAAATAAATTATTGTTGGGAATAAGGAGTATGACCACAATCCAATCAATCATGTGTCAAATAATTTGTTATTATTATTATATTAAAATATTAATATAATAAGATCCTTGGTTAAACTTAGAGATTTATCATTGTAGTTATAATTACCGTATATTTGTCAATAGGATATTCTCAAGATGAACATAGTAATAGAGTTTCCTTTGACCTGCGACTGTCATGGTAATTAACAATGTATTTATTATACTTTGATTCCAGACACCTAATACCCTAGGGTGCTAGTTGAATGGATATTGGGTATAATTTAAATACTTGTAGAATTAATGATGATTAGTCAATAAAGAATCCGTCAACTCTCGATAAAGAGTTTGAGCTCTATGATTATAATGACTGAGATGAATAAAACCTTGGCCAAGGGAATTGAATGAATAAAGAAATGAGTTTCTTAAGTCATTCACAGTTCATTATAATAATGGTAACAAGTTAGAGTTTGACAATTAAACCATACTCTAAGCCTCTAAGGGTTAACCAAGAGTCGGAAAGATGGAAGGAATTATACTTTGTTCTTCTAAGGTTCTTAGTAAAAATATATTACTTCATACTATCGGGTTGTTGAGGAGTGTTGCTAGACGCCAACCTTAATTAGTAAATTTAGTATGACTAATTTACTAGCCGCTTAGTATTGAACCTATGGGGTCACACACTAACGAGTGTTCTAATCTTTGCTGTAGAATTATTTAATTATTATTTTAATTTGATCAAATAAATAATTATATTAATTCAGATAGAATATTATTATATTTTTTGCTAACACCAAGAATATAATGATAGTATGATAATTGAGAATATTAAATCAGATTTGAGAATAATTAGTTATTTTATTTCTAAATTTGAATTCTAAATTTGGATGAGATCCTAACTGATTCTGTTTCAAATTGAGTTATGATATGATTCATAAATTTGAAGGGTTGTGAAAGACTACCTGATCAATGTGATCTGCCATGAGACATGGTTGTGACTTGGTCTCGGATTTTTCATCATCGTCTGAGTCATTTTCCAAGTTTTCCCATGAATCCGTCAGTCCCTTTTTCTTTCCTTTCTTTGGCTTCTCCTCCTTCTTCAACTTAGGGCAATCAGATTTAAAATACCCAGTCTCTTTGCAGTTGTAACATGTCACCTTGCTGAAATCTTTCTTTTGTTTTCTTGAGCTGCTTTCCTTACCTCTTTCCTTGAACTTTACCATTTTCCTGAATTTTTTGGCAAACAACACAAATTCATTTTCAGATGAATTATCACTGGATTCATCATCCAGGGGATTAGTAACAGATGTAAAAGCAATTCCTTTCTTTTTTTGGATCTTTTTTCAAATAAGTGTTTTTAAAAGCAAGCAAATTTCCTCTCAAGTCATCATATGTCATGGAATCTAGACTATTATTCTCATATATGATTAATGCTTTAGTTTTCCACTCTTTAGTGAGACATCTCAAAACTCTTCTCACAAGCACAGAATCAGGATACGTAATTCCCATAGCATCTAAGCCAACAATGATGATGTTGAATCTTTTGAACAGTTCATCAATAGATTCTCATTCTTTCATTGCAAACATTTCATACTCTCTGTTCAACATATCTATCCGGGTCTTCTTCACTATGGTGGTTCCTTCATGTGTGATTTGAAGTTTGTCCCAGATTTACTTTGCCGTTGTGCATCGTGATACTCGTCGGTATTTCTCGAAACTGATAGCACAGTTGAGCAGATTGATAGCCTTGGCATTGAGCTCCACCTTCTTTCTGTCTTCTTCGGTCCAGGTTGCTTCAGGTTTGAGAGAGATTACTCCTTCTGCACTTGTGGTGGTTGGAAATTGAGGACCCTCCAGGATAATTTTCCAAAGTCTGTAGTCCACTGCTTGCACAAAAATCTTCATTATCTCCTTCCAATAGGTATAGTTCTTCCCATTGAAAAGAAGAGGTCTGTTACTTTACTGTCCTTCTGTCAGGTTGTAGGATACTGATAAACCCCATTTTGACGGTTTATCTTGCATTGATTTTAAGAGATTTTAATACCTTTTACCCTCATTTATCCATTAAATTAGCATAGTTTTGTGATTGTCTCCTTATTTGTGCTTAGATGTGAAAACATGCTTTTAAACCCTTAATTTGATGGTTTTAATCTCCGTTTGATTCCACTAGATGCCTTGATATGTTTGTTAGTGATTTCAGATTGAAAAGGTTAGGAATGGATCAAAGGAGTGAAGAGGGAAAGCATGCAAAGTAGAGAAATCATGAAAAGTCAAAGAAGTTGAACTCGCCCATGGACGCGCACGCGCACCTGGCGCTTGTGCACACCTTGCGAATCACCCCATGGACGCGTACGCGTGCTGTGCGCGTACGCGTCGGTGCTGGTTTATGATTTTTTAATGAAAACGTGGCCAACGAATTCTGAAGGGTTGTGGGGCCCAATCTCAACCAACTTTGGCGCCAAAAATGCTATTTAAAGCCAAGGATTGAAGAGCAAAGGGGAGTTAATTCATTACACACTCATTAGGATTAGTTTAGAAGTAGTTTCTAGAGAGAGAAGCTCTCACTTCTCTCTAGGATTAGGATTAGGATTAGGATTAGTTCTTAGATCTAGGTCTTAATCTTTGCTTTCTTCTACTTCTACCTTTCAATTCTTTGTTGCTACATTCATCTTCTTTTATTCTTTTGTTGTAATTTCCTTTATGTTGCTCTTATATTTTGTTGTAGATCTAGTATTGTTCCTTCTACATTCTTCTAATTCAATAAGAGGTAACTCATAATAAATGTGTCTTCTTTGCTCTTCTATTGTTGATCTCTTATTTTTGTAGTTATAGATTCCTTTAATTCTTA
>NC_029775.3:117379702-117388032 GCF_000817695.3 Arachis duranensis
CACTAAAGCTAGTCTTTCCTTGGGAGTTGGCTAGGACTTGTGGCTCAAGTCAATTCATCCACTTGACTTTCCTTTGTTTAGTAATTAAGGGTTAACTAAGTGGTAGCAATGAACAATTCTCATCACAATTGAGAAGGATAACTAGGATAGGACTTCTAATTTTCATACCTTGCCAAGAGCCTTTTATAATTGTTAGTTTATTTTCATTGCCATTTACTTTTCATGCTTCTTATCCAAAAACCCCAAAATAACTCACAACCAATAACAAGACACTTTATTGTAATTCCTAGGGAGAACGACCCGAGGTTTGAATACTTCGGTTTATAAAATTAGGGGTTTGTTACTTGTGACAAACAATCTTTTGTATGAAAGGATTATTGTTTGGTTTAGAAACTATACTTTACAACGAGATTTCATTAGTGAAATTCTAAACCGTCAAAGATCTAATCATCAGATACCAGATTGGAGCCACTGTTTTCTGTCATCTGGATCTTTTCTCCAAGCTGCAAAGCTTGATCTCTTTGAGACCAAGTTTTGATACCAATTCATGGTTTATCAGTGGCTAAGAGAAGGGGGGTTGAATCTTAGCCCCTTTTTCAATTAGTAAATCTTGCTGTCCTTCAGAACACTTGAGGATATATTTCTTGTTTTTGTCTCGTGCCAAGCCAAGAGACTTTTTCATTTTGTCTCGTGACCAGCCACGAGATATTTTTCAGTTTTGTCTCCTGTGCAGCAGAATAAGAAATGGAGTAGAAGAGAGAGAAAATTACACCAAGATATATCCTAATTCAGCTGTAAAGTGCAATGCAGCCTACATCCAGTCTCCATCACAACAATGATGGAATTACACTATAATCATCCTTGATTACAAATGCCGATTCTCCCTAGGAACTACCCTTCCTATCCGGGACAAGTCCAGAATATAAACCCCAATCCTGAACTTGACTTGGTCACTGTCAAGCTTTCAACTACTAAGTGCTAACCCAACTTGCAAGGAGATTTTCACAGAATCAAAAAACACAACACAGATGTACAAAGGACCTCTAGGATATCTATGGCTTTTTCTTTTAATTTTACACTCTCTGCCTTTTTCTGCTCTATAGCTTTTTCATACAAACCTCACTGTTTGTCTTTTT
The DNA here is from genome assembly GCF_000817695.3 of Arachis duranensis. NCBI lineage: Eukaryota > Viridiplantae > Streptophyta > Magnoliopsida > Fabales > Fabaceae > Arachis > Arachis duranensis. The sequence goes on from NC_029775.3 coordinate 117,380,839, forward strand.
TCCATGAGACTCAAGATAGACAAAATTAAACAGAAAATTACAAAATAAAGAACATTGAAGAGAAGAACTTCTGTTAGCTTAGGTAGCTATGTGAACACTGTGCCTTGTACTCTCACTCCTTGCTTCAAGCCCTGGCTGTTCTCCCTTATTTATAGAAGGGGAAGCCTCCACGGTTGAAACCATTTTAACCAAGCTAAACTTCTTCTTCTTCAAGAAAACTAGTTCGGCCAGAGAGAGAGGAGAGAAAACCGAATGCTTTAACCAACATGCAATTACCTCTGTGTCTTCCCTTTACACCAAGCTTCATCAATCTGAGCCATCCCTCCTTGCTTGCACTCCAAGAAGGACTCCTAGTCCTTGATGCTTCTTGATGCATGACAGCTTCTTCTGCTCAAACTTCTGCATCTTCTCCACGTAGCTACAGTAGCTATCTCCTGTGGCAGTTGATCAAAAGCTGAGACAAGCCATCCCTTAAGATCTTCTTCCTCTAACCGAAATCTTCTCTTCCATTTTTGGTATGAAGAGTTTGAGCTTACTTCACCAAATCTTACATTTCTTGGTGAAGATCTCAGTCATAACATACTTTTTGTTTTCTTTTTCTTGCCATTATTACAATGGTCTTGTTGCATCTATCTTCATCTTCTTCACTTTGATAGCTTGCAAAAGCTTCCATGCTTTTCCTGTGAGGTGACCGAGAGTGAGAAGAGAGAGTAGAAAGAAAAGAGAGAGAAGAAAGAGAAGCATTAAATGGATTTAAACAAGTTAATTGAACAAAGTTAATTTTCTTCCCTTTTACTTTAGGTAGCGTGTACATTAAGTGCTATCTAATCAATCCATTTTTCTCTTTCCTATTCCCAATGTTTGTATTAACTCTCCTTAATAAAATTTGAATTCCATCACATGATAAACAAAGAAGATCCGTTAGAAGCATGAAGCAAAACATTTGCTTTCTCTCAATATTGGTTTCGGACCAAATACTTTGGTCTTGAGACATGAATTTCAATTGGGCTTGTATCACAAATTCTGGCCCAAATAACATAACAACACTTCAGCCACAAGGATCAAAATAATTTTGTATCAATGCTAAATGTATTTTTAATACAATTGGGCTTGCAACAATTTTTTTTTCTGTTCGGCCCAATCAAAACCTGGACAGCAAAATTATTTTAATTAACATATATGAATTGAGATCAAGTTAATAATCTTGCAATTAATCATATTAATAATGTTTAGTTATCACTAATATTAATTTACAGTTTTCCAAACTCATCAATCATATATAATAATTCTTGATACATGTAGTGTCATGTATATATTAGGATTATCTATTTTAATTATGTGAGTGATTATTGTTATTTTTATTTTTTCGTTATATTAGTAAATAATATTTAAAACAAAAAAGATAATTAATTTTTTAAATTTGAATTAATTTTTTTTTGTAAATATATCCGACTTTTGCATATACTAAGTGTTATAATATTAAATAGTATAGTATCTACTATAAATAATAATGACTCAAAATATTAATCCAAGATATATTTAGGCCTAGTGAGACCTCAATCCAAGCGAGATCAATCTTAAAGACCCATTGTTAGGGTCTCAAATTCGACTTAGATTTATTACCTTAAAGGCCCAATGTAAATGAAGTCCACGCGTCTCCTCTCAAATCTGTGGTATAATCTAATTTCACAATTATTCAAACATTATTTTTATGAAAAAATCACATTATTTACTTTGAAAAAAAATATTTGCTCACTATTATAATTTAAATAAAATATATAATAGATATTAAACCAATTTATTTTAATAATTACTCAGTCACACAGATATTTATCAAAGATATGAGATTTAAGAACATACAAACTAAATATAACACCTACAACTTTTGCACTATCATAATGAGATGATTATCATAAGTCTTTTTAGCATAAATTAAACAGAATAACATATAATAATAAAGAAACAATCAAATCCAAAAAAGTTATAGAACACCTGTCGTACAATACGACTGTTAACATTGAGGAAGCTTTAACCATTTATTCTTTTATTAGCTATCTTTTTATCTAATCTGTACTTTATCTATGAATATGTTAAGGACTAAACCTATGCTTCAGCCTTTTAAAATATCATATATTCTTGCCGAACACAATATTATTATGCATCGTCCATATTTACCAAAGAATTGAAAATAACAAAAGCATCTATCTGTTCTTTATAGAAACTATTGAATGGAAGAACCGTTGGTAAAAAGATTATGTTCTTTTATAATATGTATGATTTTTTATGATAATAAAAAAAATAAAAGGCATAGAATAATATTTTGTATATTTAAGTTAATTTTAATCTTTTTTAATAATCAGATTTATCATAACGTATGTATTTTATAAATAATGACAGTTTATTCGGATTATATATCTTTTAAGTATAATATATATTTTATGATTTTGTACGAAATAATATTAGTTTTAATTTATATATTTATTATTGGGTATTAAAAATAAAAAGTATTTGTATTATTAGCACTTTTCAAACCTTTCTCAACTCCGACTGTGATTAGGTCTAACAGGTTATCCACCTCGTCGGAAATAAATATAATCTAATCAGTTTTCATCTGATAATGCTATACATTGGCATAATCATAGGAGAATTAACTTTAGCGAAATAACAATATGGTATTTAGTTACCACAAGAATATTTTTATATATAGAATTATCAATCAATTATGTATTGTTTCAATGTTTCTGATGAAAATAATATATTCAACATGGATATTGTTTGTTAGGTAAAAGATAACATATTAACAAAGAAAATTAATTACAATGGATATATTTATTATAAGAAATATTTTTCTATGTAATACTATAAAAAAGATCATGATCACCTTTAATTACTACAAGTTTAACTTTCATCAGCAGCGGTAAAATACTTAAATTGAGATATTTTTGGACTATAATATTTGTCAAACAAACAATTATATTAATGAAACACTCATCCATACCTTCTCATTTTAAGTAGATTTATACATAAAAAAAGAGTTGAAATAACAAAAGCGATAAAAATGATGATTCTTATAATTTGTGTGGCTATCTATATATAGAAGGCCAGAAGATTATAATTATCTAACAAAATTAATTTGTATTTATTGTATTCAATTTGAATAGGTAAAAAATTATCTTATTTTAATTTAGTCCCTAATTCACATAATTTAAATTTAGCTCAATATATATGATTTGATTTGATTTAATTATTAGTAAAATATTTAGAGAGCCTATTTTATTCATAGATTTATTATTTTAATAATTAATAAATTAATCTAATTAATTAATACAGATAATTAGTATAATTAATTTAGTTTAATAAATTAAAAAATATTAACAGAATATTAAAAAAATAAATTAAGAAATACTAATAAATCAAATTGATCTAATTTATAATAAATCATGTGATACTTAAATATCTAATAAAATCAATTAGTTGATATATTTAATTTATCAACACAGATTGTATTTAATGAGTTAAAAGAAATAAATCGCTAAACACTCTCAAAAGCATGTCACGTCAATTCTATTATTAAGTGTAGAAATCTGATTTTTATATAATAGAATAGATAATAAATAGAATAGATGAGAATGTGATATATGACATATTTTAATTATAAAATTGATAATATATAATAGAAATCTAATTTTTTAATTATAAAATAGAAACCTAATTTTTTTATGAATTCTTATTGCTTGTTTGTTGCTAGTTTTTACGTAATTACTTAATAATTTTCGTCTATAAAACTATCAACTATCTAATATTATGATTTAGTTAATAAGAATGATGACATTAATATTTTTTTCATAAGTCTTGTTATTATTTATAATTAGGAAAGAGCCATATATAGATTTATTTCCTTAATGAATGTTAATTTTGTTGTAAAATTCTATATTACCTTCAAAATTTTAGCGTAACTGAGTCTAATTTTTACATTTTGAAATGAATTTACATAAAAAATTAATTTGTAAATCACATTAGTATTACAAAATTACTTTATTAACATAATTAGTAGTGCTTACTTGAACCATTAAATTGAGCTTCTAATGATATTAAAGTCAACCTATTTTATTATCTGGTGCCTTCAAAAAATTTACACGACTGACATAAAAATCTAATAATTGAAAAAAAATACATTACAATGAGTATATTCATTTTAACAAATATTCTTCTATCTAATACTATAAAAAAATATATTGGTCACTTAAATTACTACAGATCAACTTCCATCCACAGTTGTAAAATACCTAAATTGAGATATATTCATCAAACAAACAATTAATAAACATCATTCGTACTTTCTCATTTTGTGTATATTTATACATAAAAAATATACATAAAGAAAAAAAAGAAGAAGAAAAGAAAAGTTGAAATAGCATTTGCAATAAAAATCATGATTCTTATAATTTTGTGTGGCCATCTATATATAGTAGACTAAACGACTATGATTATCTAACAGAATTAATTTGTATTTATTGCATTTAATTTGAATATGTAAGAAATCATCTTAATTCATATGATTTGAGTTTGACTTAATATATATAATTTGATTTGATTTAATTTAATTATTAGTTAAAAATATCTTCGTTGTCTATTTTATTCATAGATTTATTATTTTAATAACTAATAAATTAATTAAATTAATGAATTAGTACACACAATAAATTTGGTTTAATAAATTAAAAGAAATAAATTAAAAAATACTAACAGAACATTAAAAAAATAAATTAAAAAAATTACCAAATCAAATTGATATAAATTATAATAAATTATGTAGTATTTAAATATCTAATCAAATCAATTAGTTGATATGATTAGTTTATCTTAATAACTTGTATTTAATGAGTTAAAAATAATAAATCAAAAAATACTCTCAGAAGCATGCCACGTCAGCTTCATCATTAAGTACAGAAATTCAATTTTTATATAATAGAATAGATTAGTAATTTTTTTAAAATTGTTATATTATTTTTAACTATATATATTAGGAACATTTAGTCCTTTTTATACTGTGTTGACAAAACAATACAAGATTTTTGGTTTTAAGCTACACTTTTTAAGATTTTAACGTAGTCTTGTTCCGAGCCAAATTCTCTTCAATCTGTTGCTGCTATAGAGTTTATCTACCTAAACCTCATCTAACGATTCCTCAAATTAGAGACATTAATGAATTTCTGAAAATGACTTTAAGCTAGGTGGCTTATTGTTTAACATATATATGGATAATAAGAACAAGCCGAAATATTTACAAGAAAAAAAGTGATTTAATTCATTGTTAGATACTTAACATTCTTCTTACATGCATGTGCATATGTAAATCCCATGATAAATGCTTATGTGAGAGGGATATTGATTGTCTAGGAATCTCTCATTCCAGAAATTTATACAACAATATTATTAAGGAGGTTGTTACACATCCAAATTTTTTTAATAATTAAATCTAATTAAATTAGTATAAATTTAACAAAAATTAATTTCATTAGTAGAACGTAAATACACGCTCCAATTATGTAAATATTTTTGTGTTTTTCTTCTTTTCCTTCTTCTACTTCTTCGCGTTTCTCCTCTTCTTTCTCGTATTCCTCTTTATTCTTCGTGTTTCTCCTCCTTCTTTGGGATCCTTCTTCTTGATTTTATTCCTGTTAAGAGAGTAAATCAAGAAGAATTTTGAGAAAATGACATAAGAAGGAGAAGATGAAGAAAAAAAAAGATGAAAAAGAAGAAAAAAACAAAACGGAAGATGAGCAGGAGAAATTCAAGTGAAACGAAACTAAATGAACCTAAATTAAACTAAGAAATGAACTGAAATTTCTTAAGGAATAACAAATTTTGTCAATACTTAATAGCAGCATGAAGTGAACCTCAGTTAATTCACAAAGAAACCGAAATTAGTTCAGATTTGAACAAAAACTAACTAAACAACCACATATGAACAAATTTAGCAAATTCAAGTGAGATAAAACTAAAAACCTAAATTAAACTAAGAAATGAATCGAAATTTCTTAAGGAATAAAAAATTTGGTCAATACTTATCAGCAACATCAAGTGACAAATGAACCGAAATTAGTTCATATTTGAACAAGTAGTAAACAAACTCAATCATTAACAAAAACACATAATATTGGTGTTGTTGGTACGTAATGATGATAACGAAAGAGAAAGATAACGAAAAAGCAAAAGAAAAAGAAGAAGACGCAGCATCAGAAAAGAAGAAAAAAAAAGAACATGCATGCGCGAATTTAAAAGAAGAAGAAGAAGAAAAAGCGACGACATTAAACGTGCGCGTTTGAATGTAGAGATTTATTCATATAATAACATGTACAAAATTTTATTCATAAAAAATACCATGTAAACAATAATATACATACAACTACATAAAATAGTAATACTAAAGAGACAATATTTAAAGTTATCTTATATTATATAACATAATATCTATAATTTTATACATATAGCATTTGTAATTATATATTTATTACATCTAAAATTATATAATTATTCTAACAATAATTAATAAATACTAAATAAAAAAATTACATTTTCAAATTTTACATTTAAAGTAGACATTTTTTTTCTTAGTTGTTTACATAATATTAATATTTATTTTTATTCATAGAGTTGTAAAAATTATTATGAAGTCATCTTTAAGGATAGACCTCTATAAGTGATAAATGTCCTGTAAATAGAGATATGTTGTAATTATAAAGTCCAACTTTATAAAAGATATTTTTTCATTCTTTTTGGTTCTTTCTTTTCCATGGAGAATAATATATGCATGCTTATATTCATAAGAAATTTGAGTCAATAATTTTAAACTCATCTTGTTCTTTATTTATCACCGTCTCTAAAATTATTATTTTACTTTTAATTTTATCTTTACTTAAAACATTAACAGCATCTTTGCAGTTTTTTAATATTTTTACGCAATTATTGTCACTCCAATTATATAAGACTAACTGCAAAAAAAGAAAAGAAATGTAATATTATATATACTAATATTATTTTATTCTTTATTTATTAAATATATATAAAAGTAATAAAATTAAAATTAGTTAACATGATAAGTGATGACTTATAATCAAAGTTGTAAAAATGTCATTAAACTAATAAAATTAGAAATTTAAAAATTTAAAAATTAATTGAGATTCATTAATT
>NC_029775.3:117388103-117396414 GCF_000817695.3 Arachis duranensis
TAATTAGGACTGAATCAAATATTATAGAATAATATATTTATGTATAAAATATATTATTTAAAAAATTTTCGTATTTTATTATTTAAATCGATTAATCATTAAAAAATTGTAATGGCTAGATCAATTAACCAATTTTTTTAATTCTTTAATCAGTTTATTGTCAACCGATTTTTTTATTATTCTCTATAAATTTTATTAAACCGACTAGTTCAATCTAATTTTCAAATCCATGCTAATTATAACTTAACTAAAGATCTTAATTTTAAGTCTTAAAATATCTAAAAAATATTTAAATTCATTAGGGCAAACACATTACTAATCCACTGCTAATTAAATGGTTACCTTAAGTAGAATTGTTGGCGTTCAATGGCAAAAATAAACTTGGATTTGTTGACGGCACGATTCCATCGCCTGAGAAAGGTGCGTCTCACTCTTCCAAACTCCGCTGGCGTCGTCTGAACGACATCGTCAGCACTTGGATTCTCAACTCTGTCTCCAAGGAGATCGCATCGAGCTTGATCTTTGCTGGTTCTGCTCATGAGATTTGGATAGATCTAGGTCACCGATTTCAGCAAAAGAACGGTCCTCGAATCTATGAACTGCGAAAAGAGTTAATCAATCTGAAACAGGATTCTCTCTCTGTCTCTCAGTTTTTTACTAAGCTGAAGTGTGTGTAGGAGGAATTATGCCATTTTCGACCTTCAGTACGCTGTAATTGTGGTGGTGCTCGTGAATTTTTAGCTCATGCTGATGAGGAATATGTTCTTGTCTTCTTGATGGGGTTGAATGATGTGTACCATCAAGTTCGGAGCCAAATTCTCTTGATGAAGCCTTTGCCTAGCATCTCTGAAGTTTTCTCGCTAATCGTTCAAGAAGAGCGGCAACGAGGACTGACTCTTGCTCCTCCAACAAGCAATGAGACGCAACTGGCTTTTGCCGTGAAGAACACACACTTTAACTCCAAGATCCGTCCAGGGAAGAAAGATAAGCCGCTCTGTGCTCACTGCGGTTTACTCGGCCACACCAAGGATAAATGCTACAAGTTACATGGTTATCCACCTAATTACAATAAGCAAAGTCCAGCCACATTTCGGGTCAATCATGTGGACACAAGTCAGGACATTCCTCTTCAGCTCACTTCTCAACAGTATCAACAATTAATATCACTCCTATCTACACAAGTCCCATCCACAATGCCCCCTATTATCACTACTGAAGCTTCAAGCGCAGGGGAAGGTAAACTTTTCTCTGCTGCTTTAATTTCTGCACTTGGAGTTAAATCATGGATCTTAGATTCTGGCGCTACTTGTCATGTGACCTGTACTTTGGACAATTTCAAACCTTCAATTTGGTTTGCAAATAAATTTGTGGTTCTCCCTGATCATACTCGCATACCTGTGCTTGCTTCTGGTTCTGTTTCATTATCTCAAACCCTCACACTTACTGAAGTTTTGTATGTGCCTTCATTCAAAATTAACCTAATTTTAGTGAGTTCCTTATTGTTAAAGCAGCACCTTTATATTCTCCTTTCTGATGTTGGCTTTGTGATTCAGGACCACCTGAACTCCAAGATGATTGGGAAAGGTGAATTGAAACACGGATTGTATGTTTACACACACACACCAGCTGTCAATGTTAATGAACCTACATGTAATAGTGCAAATTGTGCCAATACGTTAGCCATTTCTGATTCTTGTAATGCAATAAGTGCAAAATTATGGCACCATAGATTAGGCCACCTTTCTTTTCCTGTTTTGCAACATTTGCCCTTGAATTGTAATTCTTCATCTTCTAATAAAAATTTCCTTTGTGACATATGCCCTTTGTCCAAGCAAAAACGGTTGCCATTCGTTTTCAACAATAATCAGGAGTCCGAATGCTTCTCATTGATACACTGCGACACTTGGGGTCCTTATCATGTTGCTACGCATTTGGGGGAGCGATATTTTCTCACTTTGGTAGATGATCATAGTCGATATACCTGGATTTATTTGTTGAAAGCCAAATCTGATGCTACGACCATCATTAAAGAATTTTTTGCCATGGTTCACACTCAGTTTGGCGCTGTGATTAAGAAGATTCGGTCTGACAATGCACCTGAGTTAGCTCTTACTGATTTCTTAAAATCAAAAGGTTCTCTTCACCAATTCAGTTGTGTTGAGCGACCACAACAAAACTCGGTGGTGGAACGGAAGCATCAACACCTTTTGAATGTAACAAGGAGCTTGTATTATCAATCCGGTGTCCCACTTTATTTCTGGGGTGAATGTATTGCTACTGCAGCCTTTTTGATCAATAGATCTCCCTCTTCTACTCTTGGCTGGAAGTCCCCTTATCAATTACTTTACAATAAGGCACCCGCATATGAAAACTTGAAGGTGTTCGGATGCCTTGCCTATGCTTCGACTTTACCTTCCTCTAGGAACAAGTTCTCACCTAGAGCCATTCCAGCAGTTTTTCTTGGCTACCCACGAGGTTACAAAGGGTACAAACTCTATGATCTCAAGAATAGGAAGTTCTTTATTTCAAGGGATGTGATTTTTCATGAATTGAATTTTCCCTTCAAGCTTGGCAGCACTTATTCTTCCTTACTTGATCCTTTTGATGATCATGTCCTTCCTAAGCCAATTGAAGTTTCCCTTAATACACCTCAACTTGTTGCTCCAGCTACACCTGTCCCTGTTGTGACACAGCCACGAGCTGAGAACCCACAGCCGTTGAGAAGAAGTCAGCGACTCCATAGGGTACCTACCTATCTTACAGACTACCATTGCAACAATGTGGTGAATCCTTTGGCGATGGTGCATTTTTGTTCTTATGAGAGATTGAGTCCAGCATACAAGGATTATTGTATGCAAGTTTCTGATTTTTATGAACCCCAATTTTATCACCAAGCTGCCAAGTATCTTCAATGGCAACAAGCTATGGCTGAGGAATTACAAGCTATGGAGAATAACCGTACATGGGAGGTAGTTCCGCTTTCGATCGGAAAACATTGTATTAGTTGTCGATGGGTATATAAGGTGAAGCGCAAGCAAGATGGGTCAGTTGATAGATGCAAGGCTCGTTTGGTTGCTAGAGGAAACACTCAACAAGCTGGTGTAGACTATAAGGAGACTTTTTCACCGGTTGCCAAACTCACCACTGTTCGTTTACTCCTTGCTGTTGCTGCTGTGAAGAATTGGAAATTATTGCAGCTAGACATTAATAATGCCTTCTTGAATGGTGATCTTGATGAGGAGGTGTATATGCAACTACCTCAGGGATATGCCAGCAAGGGGGAGCAGGGGGAGAAGCTTGTATGCAAACTAAACAGGTCAATTTATGGCTTGAGACAGGCTTTGAGGCAATGGTTTACCAAGTTCTCCACTGCTTTACTTGGTGCTGGTTTCACTCAATCCAAATTAGATTATTCTCTATTTCATAAAGGAACAGGTGATTCACTTGTTATGGTGCTTGTATATGTCGACGACATCATTGTTGCTAGTAAACTTGGTGATATGGTTGCCCAAACTCAGCAAACTTTGCAGGGTCTTTTCAAACTCAAGGTGCTTGGCCCCTTAAAGTACTTCCTTGGATTGGAGATAGCAAAATCTAAGGAAGGCATTTGTTTGTCTCAACGAAATTACACCCTTTCTTTGCTTGAAGACACTGGTTTTTTGGATTGTAAACCTGCCTCTGTACCCTTGGATCCAAACATAAAACTTACTGCCACTGACGGGGATTTGCTCGAGGATGCGGGGCAATATAGGAGGTTGATTGGCAGGTTGCTTTACCTCACTATTTCAAGACCGGATATTTGCTTTGCTGTGAACAAGCTGAGCCAATACATGTCTTCTCCTCGCACTACCCATTTGGATGCTGTCTATCATGTTTTGAGGTATTTAAAGGCTGCACCTGGACAGGGCTTGCTCTTTTCGGTTTCTTCCCCTTTATCGATCAAGGCATATGGGGATGCTGATTGGGGAAGCTGTACCGAAACCAGACGATCCACTACCGGCTATTGCGTCTTCCTTGGCGATTCTCTAATCTCATGGAAGTCGAAGAAACAAGACACCGTTTCGAGGTCCACGGCTGAGACAGAGTATCGAGCACTTGCCAATGTCACGGCTGAAGTTGTATGGATTATGCGGCTGCTTCAGGACTTTGAGATACAAGTTAATCCGCCCTTCATTTTCTGTGACAGCAAAGCTGCAATTCACATTGCAGAGAATTCCACCTTCTATGAGCGTACCAAGCATATCGAAATGGATTGTCATTTTGCTCGAGAACGTGTACAGGACGGTACCATGAAGTTGGTGCATGTGAAGTCAGGACATCAGCTTGCTGATGTTTTAACAAAAGCTGTACAGCCTACCTTGTTTAAGAACTTAATCAGCAAGTTGGGAATCATTAACATTTTTTCACCAACTTGAGGGGGAGTATTAGCAGATTGTTATTTATTTACTGCACGCAGTTAGTTAGCCTTATTTAGAAAGGAATCTCTTCCATTAGATTAGGGGTTTGTTAGTTTGTTAGCTAGTTTGTTAGCCTAGTTTGTTAGTTTGTTAGACTGATGTGTATGTATATATATTCCACATAAAGCTAATAGAGATGCAGCAGAAAATCATTTTTCAGTATCAATTTTGGTTCCAACAAATTACATCAGCCTTAGGAATGGATTCAAACATGTCTCCATCAACAAAGCTCAAATTGTTGCATCCCTTCAAATTTTTCACAATCTGTGGAAGATCAAATACTATACATTTGAGTGCTGAAAATTCCTCATGGAATTTGAAAGAGTTGGATCATCGAGAAATATTTCTACCACCGGAGATATAGAAGGGTTTTCAGTGCCTTTGATCAACAGCTCTGACGCTGCTATGAGAGCAAATGCTTCCTTTTCTTCTTCTTCTTGGTTGCTATCATCGTCACCATGAATTGTTACCTTTCTTGTATAGATGTAAATACAATATTAACTCCATATGTATGGTATATGATATAGTTGCAATTATAACATTTTGTTAAGAAAACTAACATAGATAGTGCCTTATATATTAAAGATAAAAATCAACAAAAATATTCTCAAAATAATGACCAAATTGTTGATAGAAGTGCCTTTCGAATTTTTTATTCATGAAAGTATTTTTAAAATATTTTAAAATACGATAAAAATAATTAAAGTACAATTTTTTTGATAAACAACAAATGACTTTTATATTTGGTAAATTGTTTGTGTATTTGATATGAAATTTTGTAAAAAATTTGAATAACCATTTAGTAAGGTATAAAAATTTGAAACTAAAATTCGATTTATAGATTTTTTTAATATTTTAAAAATATGTTTTTTCAATTTAAAAAAAATCTACTTACTGTAAAATAATGAAAATTTTAAAATAAAATTTTTTATCTTTTTAATAATACTTGCACAAGATTATTTTAAAATTTGATCTCTAAAATCGTCTTTTAAAATATATATATCTAACTGCGATTGAGTATTTTTGCTTTTATTTTTAAATATTTTAAAAATATTTTTATTGTTATCAAATTTGAAAGATACTTTTATCAACAATTAATAACTTTGAGAGCATATTTGGTGGTTTATTCTGTACAAAACAAAAAAAGAAAGTCTAGCGGGTCAGCAACTTTTGTGTTTTGTGATCAGCACTTAACCATAAAAAATAAAGTGAGTGATCTCCCACCATTGAATGTAATCTCACACAATTAAAAACATTATTGATGGCCAATTGATAGTTACAAAACACAAAAGTTGCTATTCCTAACACTCCTCAAGGACAAATTTTGAAGTATATGTGAGAATGGTAGATTCTTACTATATCAAAAAATCTATTATGTGCCATGTGCATGAAAAGATCCGTGCTATCAACTTTAGCCGATGGAATTTTCTGAACTGAAACCAATTCTAAAAGAGTAGTAATGGGTTTGCGATGGTCATGGATTATGTTTGGTATGCGAAAGTCAACGATCCGGCCACTTGAGACACATGGAGTCTAGGATGCCATACATGTTCCTGTAAACAAGAGCTTGAGCTTTGAAGCTCTCACTTGCCGTGCGGCCATTGTTGTTTGAAGCCATACCTCTTGTTATGAACAGTTTTTGTAAGTTAAAAACTTAAAATTTAAAACAAACCAAAATCAGAGAAAGCTAAGAGAGCTTTTCCTTTCTTTCGCTTTTCAGAATACTAAAACAACACACCTAGCACTCTTTATATAGGCATGGATTGCTAATATAAAAAAAAGGAAACTATTAAACTTCACCTTATTGCTATAATATTTATGTACTCAGACAACAGTAGTAAAAAACCGTGGCTTTATATAAGAAATTCGTTTCTATTACTTCAAATAATGGTGGCCAGCCATTATCTGTTCCAATACAGAATAGCGCGCCTTCGTAGCTGAAAAATGCTACTTGTCGTTTAAAATTCAGTCTTTCGTAACTAAGGTCACGGAAATTTAAAACCGTTGTCTTAAATAATATAATAGATAACCGTTTTACAACATCGCTTTAGGGAACAGATTTTACCGTTGTCTGCTCTCGTGCAGTGGGTTTAGAAGATCATAATAAATAAGGAAATGAATTTGTGTGCTGCCCATTCTTTGAATAGCTTTCTATCATAAGGACTAGTGTAAGGCCTTACTTAATTGTATATTTTTTTTGTTTATAGATGTTAACAATCATATGTAAAAAACTTTGCACATTTTGAGTTTTGGTTTTTATATATGCACACATTTTCCCTTTTATCTATAGTTCGCGCTCTATTTTTTTAACCATAATTTTGTTTAAATCAATTCAATATCCAATATCAAACTTATTTTAAGACATTAAATTAAATAGCCCTGATGAAAACATACTCTAGGTCACATGCCTTTTATTTTTTTTTCAATTCCGCTATGTAATTAATAAGAATTCTATCAACTTCTGCCAACTTTTGTTTATGACTGTGTTTAATAGAAGTATCTTTGTGGATGTATCTAATAAAAATATCTTTTTTTATAGCTATGTTTAGTAGAAGTGTATGTCTTTGTGAATGTGTCTCCTTATACATGTCAATGCTAATTGTAATTAAAGTATATAATTAATTATTATTGACAATAAGTTGGCATATAGTATAGGTGAATGCTATGGTGCCTAACACTTTGTACCTAAGTTACTAAAAGAGGTAAATAAATTATATTTAATAAATTTTACATGATTTGTTTTTTATTTTAAACATTTTATTTTTAACTTTAAAAAGGAAGTTAGGCAATTTAGGCACCATAACAAAAAGGCACCATAGAACTCACCTATAGTATATTGGTACCCAGTATTTTACATCATACAAATTGTGCTGTTTCTCCTATTTCAGTAAGACAGCAGGGAAAACTTATACACAGAAAAAATAATGAAACACCATTTTCATACAGTTGTGATGATACATAACATTGGCATTAATTAGGTTGGCTTAATACACTAGAATCAATGTAAAACCGAAAGGCCGAACCTGGAGATTCATGAAGAACTGTATAATATTGTCCAACCAAGGGATTACCAATCAACTGAGCAATGACTGAAGTAGTTGAATCCATAGCGGTATCCATTGTCATTATTATTCTGTCAAACTTACACATCAATGTTAAAAATTTCAGAATATCTTAGACACATATGCATAGAATATATACGAAAGTAATAACCATGCATGCATGTAAGTTTGTGAATGAAGTGTGTTTCCTATTCCATTTTAAAAGGTTCTTGAAGCTAATAGAAAATAAATCAGAGTAGAAAGAAGAGTTGAATTGTGTTGTATTAAATTGTATGATAGAATTAGGGTTCTGAAGCGGACCAGTCCAACCTACTTAATTTTGTGAGTTATGTGGATTCACCTGTTTATTTTTTTGTTTGTTTATGAATCTTAATTTTAAACTTCGGACTGTTTATGGCCACCAATAAAACAGAACTAACAAATTCTTTTCTAATTTGTATAACTAGCAACCGTCATTAACTACTTAACTGCAGGCTAACTGATTATCCTTTATGTGTTTAGTTAATAAATCAGATTAATTCATTTCAAGAATTTTAATGTGATTTAAGAGAGATATTTGACGGACCGATATCAGTGCTACACATTTATAAGTATGTATTAAGTAGATAATAAAGAGGAAAACAGGGAAGAAAAGGACAAAATAAAACTTCACAAACAAACACACTATTGCCACTACTTCACAATTACTACGCTATTACAGATACCACCATGGGAATGTTTTATAAACTGTGAACTACAGGGGCTAAAAACACAGAGAAAGTGTAACTTTTTTGTTGTCCACTTTAAAAGTGA
>NC_029775.3:117396459-117426616 GCF_000817695.3 Arachis duranensis
GGGGGCGGGGATAGTGGTACCCGCCACGTGGGGATCCGTTTAATCCCATTTATGTGAAAATACTAAAATGCCCCTATATATATATATATAAGATATGAGAGTTGATGAAGCAAACCCTAGCCGTCACTCACACTGCCTTATGCTCCTCTCTTCTGTCCTGTGACTCCTCTCCTCTCCTCTCTTCGATTCTATCTCTCTCAAACCGTTTTCTCTCACGAATTCATCACCGCCGACCGCCACCGCCACCTCCTACCGTTGAGACCCTCACTGACAACGCTCAGATCCTCTCCTCTCAGTCTTCGACGTGACGTGGACAAACGGCGCGTTTAACGGAATTGTTGGTGGTAGTGGTTGTGACGAGGGAAAGGGAAGAGTGTGGCTAGTGACGAACGTTGTTTCTGCAGCTATTGCGAGTGCACCGTACTGCGGTGGGTTCATGTGCAGGGTACGGGTGCAGAGAGAAGATAGCAACACTGATCTGACGGTTCCCTGTGATGTTTGGAGAATAATCGACAGTTCTGGATTTGCATGGAGATTAGACGTTAACGCTGCACTTACCTTGAGCCTGGCCTTGTAATTCAGGTACCGAAAAGAAAAACACGCAAAGAACGAAAAACGGTGCCGTTTGAGTTGCGGTTTTGGGATTTGATCTTGAAACCCTTGGGCTGGGTGGTGGCGAGGGCTTGCTTGACACTGTATAACTGTAAATTAAATGCGTAATTTGCGTTTGGTGAGGTACTAGCTACTAATCTGTGTGAATCTGTAATTTTAATATATAATATATGTTTTGTTTTGTTGTGTTGGTTAACTTGCTACCATGACCAATTTTCACCGTTCCATTTCAGTAGCTACTTAATTAAACATTTTCCTGTTGTTAATTTTATGGCTAATTATGCTGTGTGTTGCTTATCCTTATACACGATTGCTTTATATTAGATCAGATCTTGTTAATTAACTCGCTCGATTACATGTGAAGAAGGGGTAGGTCCTGGAATATTGTTTACATAGTTGTTAGTTAATTAGCTTGATAGTGGATAGTGGATCATGAAATTAGAATAGGATTCAATAATTATATATATCTTCGTTCTTTAAATCTGGAGTATTGTTTTGTTTATTTTGTATTCCTTAAATGATTTTTATTATTATTGTTGGTGTTACTCTGGTGATGATCTGTGCACTTGAATGATAAACGAGCACGTTCAAATTTATTGAGATTAATGTTAAAAAAAATTGCATGAGAAGAAATCTATAATTGTGTTATAATTTCTTTGATTTAGGTTAATTATGATTTATGTTTTTTATTCTGATTCTGATTTGCATGACTTATGCTTTATGATTTCTGTAATTTATGTCTATAGGATTCAAGTAAATCGAAATCCACATCACTACCATTACAACTATTACAAGATGAAGAAAGCTTGAGAATTATTGAGAACTATGTTTCTATGATGTGATGAATTATGTTTGGTTGTTTATGGATTATGTATATGTTATTATGTTTGGCTGATTTTGAATGTAATTCGGGATTATCTTTATTTTCTAATTTTCCTCTCAATTTTTTTATTTTTCTTGATTTTTATTGTTTTTTATAAAACTCCGCGGATATCCGCGGAGACCCTGGTCCCCGGCGGATACGGGGTCCCCGCTACCTGTAGCGGGGATGGGGCGGGGACGGGGACAGGTTTTGGAGGCGGGAGACGGGAGAAGGGGGGCATGTCCCCGCCCCCATGGGGACCCGTTGCCATCCCTATATGTACTAGGGACCTTTATTTTATGTTTTTTTATTTTTGTTTGGATTTATAAAGAATTGGAATGATTGCCTATCTAATTATTATACTTCCATGTGTATTTATAAGAAAAAGTTGTTATTGATTGAAATTAGTACTGGACTTTATATTTTTCTATTTAAAGAAAAATTGCAACAATTTTAAACCATTATAATTTTTTAAAAATCCCGCCTTTTTGTGAATACCAACGGTTTGTAACCGCCGCAAAAACAAACTAGCATGACATAGAGGCGGTTATTGAAAACATCGCAAAAATTAATCTCCGCACTCTAATAAGTCTTGGTTGGCAAACCGCCGAGATATGATTTTACGACGGTTTAAAACTATTGCAATTTGCAGAATAAATTGTCGCTATTCAGTACTTTGGTTGTAGTGATTAGATATTTTAGTCTACTTAAGTTTGGCAGAATGAGCTAGCCCGCCCTAATTTTGAGGTGGGCTTGGGCGGGGTGGGTAGTTTGTTTTACCATCCCTATCACTAGTTCGGCCTGATGGATTTTGGCTCGTTTACCATCCCTACCACTAGGGGTGGCAAACGAGCCAAAACGGTAGGGATGGTAAACGAGCCAAAATCCATCAGGCCGACTCGCGTAACTCGTCAAAAAAAGTGGGTCGAGTTATAAATTTAAGGCAGCTATATATAATAAAAATGTCCATCTAACTAGAACTGCTTAATCCATGAATTTTGGCAGGTTTCGTCTGGCGAGGACGAGTTTTTGTTTTTAAGATGATAATTGAATTTGCAACATTACTTTTGTGCTTGTGTTTGGAATGTTTGTTTGTTTTACTTTAAGTTATGATTTGGACTATGTTTGATTAATTAGTGACTTTGATAATATTTAATTATATGTTTTGGACAATGTTTTGCTTTGGATAATGTTGATTTCATTATTTTGTTTCAAAAAGCTTAGTTGATGATTATATTTATTAGATATTTAGAATTATAAATATTTTAGTGTCTGTAAATTTAGAAATTATAATTATTTAATTTTATATCTTTAAAAATTATAAATTTATTAAAATATTTGTGAAATTATCTATTTTTTAATATTTAATAATTTAATAATTAACAAAAGAAAAAATTGGTAAATTTAACCTGCCAATTTATTGTTAGGTAAGACAAGTAAAAATTTGGAATTGCCTCACTAAGTATAAATAGAATGAGGTGGACTAACTCGCCAAATTATACACTTTTTACATGCAAAATGGAGTAAGACGGGGTGGGCTAGTTTATCTGCCACCCCTACCTACCACTCGTTTAAAAATATTGTTCGTTTTAACATTTTAAGCCTTAAAATTTATTTCTATTAGAAAGATGGAAATTAAACCATTCAATCTATCAAAATATATCTAAAATAAAAGTTATTCATATTTTTATAAAGCATATTATTTTTTTCATTCTACAATTGATATCTCTTGTTGACACATGAATTTGAACATTAATTCTGATACTATCTATAACAATCCAACACATTCACTTAAAATATTATTATCTTTGACATTTCGGATTTTACGGTTTTGTTCGTGATTAAAAGATGAAAATTTAATCCTTTATATTCACACCTTTACCGGACATTTCTTCTTACATGTGCATGTAAATCTGATGCTAAGTGCTTATGAGAGGGAGATATTGATTATACAAGAAACTCTCATTCAAGGGATTTATAAAACAATACTATTAACACCTTAATTCATTTAAAAAACGAAACATTCAATTCGTAACATACATCAATACTAAATTCACAGTCTTATTTTTCCATGTTCCAACATTTTATTCATAAAAAGTACTATCTAAACCACAATACACGCGATTATATAAAAGGCGTATTTTATTCTTTTACATAATATTTATTTTTATTCGTAGAGTTGTAAACTATTACGAGGTCGTTATTTTTAAGGATAGATCTCTATAAGTGATAAATATCCAGTAAATGAAAATATCTTATAATCATAGAGGCCAGCTTCATGAAAGATATTTTTCCATTCTTCTTCGGTTCTCTCTTTTCCGTGAATAATTTGCATATTTATGTTCATAAGAAATTTGAGCCGAGTAATTTCAGGTTCATCTTGTTCTTCATTTATCACGGTCTCTAAAATTATTATTTTACCCTTTTTATTCTTGCTTGAAACCTTAACAGCATCTTTGCAGTTTCTCAATATTTTTATACAATTGTTGTCGCTCCAATTATGTAAGACTAGCTGCATAAAAAGACAAAAATATACATCACAACCATTTTATAATGTAATATCGTCAATTCCACCGACTAATTTTACAAATGAAATTGAGTGTCTTATTATTCAACTAACTTTTTTGGTAAAAGAAAAAAGTTGACTTCAATTGTGTGATTTTTTTGACAAATTATTGTTTTTAGATAAAAGTAAAAAAATAAAAATAAAAATTACATTTATATAAACATTTTAAGAATAACCATCTATTCTGAATGGTTAATTAACCATTTGAAGCTATTCCAGTGTTACCAAATGAAATGGCAAAGCATTGTTTTCATGGTGTAAGAAGAAAATGTAGGGAGCTTTCAAAAGTTTTCAACTAAATATGTAAATTCAATTAATTAATGGCATGCATCCTTTTACTTTCGTATATCTATAGAGGGTAAAAATTATTCAAAATTACTATTTAACCGGTGACTGACGATTTCAATAATTAATTTTGGTATATATCTAAGATAATTAAAAATTATTAGTTGTTGTAACATCTAAAAATTTAAAATATTAAAAAATCTAATTTTAATTACTTTGAGATTAATTTTAAGAAATTACGAATGATTATATTCTAACTTTTTAATTTATTAAAGGTAATTATACTAAAACAATATGTTTTCGAAACTCTTATGAATATATATGGGTGTTTTGTTTGTATTTTTATTTTTTGTTTTTAAATTTTTATAAAAAAAAGAAATAAGAGAAAAAAAAGATTTTATTTTATTTTTTATTATTTTCCACAAAATTTTAACTTAAAAATACTAAAAATATAAACAGAAAATAAAAACGTAAACGAAACGTAAATATAGTCGTTCACAATAAAAGAAAGTAACTTCAATAATCTAATCTAATTTTGAAATTAATTAAGACAAACATACTACTAATCCACTGCTAATTAAATGGTTACCTTAAGTAGAATTGCATCAGCCTTAGGAATGGATTCAAACATGTCTCCACCAAGAAAGCTCAAATTGTTGCATCCCTTCAAATTTTTCACAACCTGTGGAAGATCAAATACTATGTATTTGAGTTCTGGAAATTTCTCACTGAAAATTTGAGCTGTGGTTCCAGTTCCACCACCAACATCCACAATTGTTTCCAACCCTTCAAAGGCCATGTGATGATCCTTTAGTGCCAATTTTATCATCTGAGAATCACTGGCCATAGCATCATTGAACAAGCCCATGAGTCTAGGGTTCTTGTCAAGATACTCCCACAAAGGTTTTCCCAAGGTGATTTCGTATAGACGGAGATTTTCGTCGGAAAACCATTTGCTCAGATAATTGAAGGAATCTGAATGAACTGGATCTATAACGAACTCAACCACTGGAGATATACAAGGGTTTTCAGTGCCTTTGATCAAGAGTTTTGATGCTGCTGTGAGAGCAAATGCTTCCTTTTCTTCTTCTTGATTGCCATCTTGGATTCTAACCTTTGTCTTATAGATACAGGTATAAATATTAATCTTTTCATATATTTAAAATGCAAATATTGAAATTTTCAAAATCAAAGTAAGCTAAGTAAATACAAAATTAGAGAGATGGGAAAACAAATAGATATACAAAGTGTTTACATATATAGAAACACCTATGATTACCAGATATAGCAATGAATATATTATAAATACTTTTATGTGTTCAATAATTTTTTATGATAAATATTTATTAGTACTTATTAAATTTGTTTGACAAACGAATAAAATAGTATATATACAGTGAGATTTAAGACATGTCATGTAAGATGTTTAATTATTTATGAATTTTATTAATTGTTTAATATATAGTATATTTTTTGTAAGTATTCAATTTTATAAAATATTAATCATAATTATGAATTTAGTGCAATAGTTTTGAATTTGTTCATACTAATTTAGTTAATATCCAAAATAATGAGAATTGAAATCTTAGGTTAATTAATAATGCAAACAAATGAATTAAATAAGTAAATATATAAATAAAAAATAAGAAAATATTAATTATTTCGAACTTTATTTTGGAGGAAAAAAAAAAGATGAATGAGAACATTACACCTAATAATCCTAAATAATTTAAGATAAAATTTCCTTTTAATATATTAAAGAGAAAAGAGGTAAAGTTATAAATTATAGATTCTTACTATATCAAAGTATCCAATATATGCCATGTAGCGCATGAAAACATCAATGCGATCAACTTTAGTTGACGGAATTTGGAGAACTGAGACCAATTCTAAAAGAGTAATAGGTTTTCCATGGTCGTGGATTATGTTTGGTATGCGAGAGTCAATAATCCACTTGAGACACATGGAGTCTAGGATGCTAAACATGTGCCTATAAACAAGTGCTTGAGCTTTAAAGCTCTCACTTGCGCTGCGCCCATTGTTTGAAGCCATAACTCTTTTGTGAATTTTGATGGTGCTGGTGTTTTTTTTTTTAAATCTTTGTGCTGCATGCTCATGTTGAACTCACATTGGTTTAATTTATAGTATAAGGTTTCATCTTGCATGCAGCAGGTGGTTAATTTAATAATTTTCCTTGTTTTACCACGTTTTTGACTGTTGAGGTTGATATAGTTATTTTAAAATCGCTAATTTATATATTTATTGGACAGTATCTATCTGATGTTTAGATTTGAATATTTGCAGCTCCATTATGACGAGTTTGTTGATCTAGAAGGTAAGTAAATTCTTTTTTTTTAAGATAAAATAATATTTTAATTTTTCAAATTTTAATTAAATCTAAATTTAATCTCTAACATTTTATTTTTATTTTAAATATTTTGTTTTGTTTTATTTTTTATTTTTGATCAAAATTATATTTTTTTTAAAATATCATTTATTCCTAATTTCTAATTTTTTTATATTAAAATATTAGCTGTTCTATTATTATTGCCAATAAGAGCAAGGTTCAAAACCAATGCAAATTCCTATATATGGTTAGTTTCTTAGACTCACAGCATAATCTCGAACATTTTTTTATAACTTCCAATTTGTATCGTACAATTGTGGGAAATTGCAATATGTGTTGACCATTAGACTTGACATTTCTTTTTCTATGAATAAATTAAGCCAATTTGTGACTACTCAACATTGGACAACAATTAAGAGATAGAGTACTCAGTACTTAAATATTTTGCTACGTCTCAATCCTGAATTTCATAAATCATCTAAAATAAGATTTATTGTTTTTTCAGATTTTGATTAGGCAAACAATTTAGAAGATTGAAAATAAAAAAACAGATTATTATATTTATTAATTATGGAACAAATCTTGTAGCCTGAAACACAACAAACAAATTATAGTCAGCAGAAACTCTCTGCTGAAATAGAATTTAGAACTTTTGATTGAACTAAATTCTTGTTTTCTTTATTGAATTGGTAAGTGAAGCTTAACTAATTCTGGTAGTTAGTTTATTGTTAAAAGAAAAAAGTTGTGTTATAAATAGCTAGTTTAGTGTTAGTGAGAAAATCTGCAGATATAATTTTCATTCTTTCATATTAGTTTTCGTTCTCTCTCAATAATACTCTTACACATACACGTTCGTCTAGGGAATTGATCCTCTAATTTATAATGTAAAATATATCGCAACATAAGATCATAAAAAACTTAATCTGATAGGCGATAGCTGCGATTTTAATACATAAAAATTAAACACTTTATTGTCTCTACGTCTATTACGACGGCTCCGATTCGCATATAATAATACATAAAGAAAAGTATAAGTAGCTAATAAATTAATGAATAATGCAGTTATGAATACGGTAATTTTTTATTCACTTGTGTTTGTGATTTTTGTAGAAATGTAATGTATTTTTTATTTTATTAGACCAATTTTAAAATTTATTATTCATATTATTTACAAAAGGTATTATTTATCTAATAAAATCGAATATATAATTACAATTCCAGACTAACAATATTCAAGCGTTCAACACTTACAAAAAATTGAATGGTCCGTTTGATATCTTAATTATTTCTTGGGTATGCCAGTCTCTATGTTAATGTGAATTATTTTTTATGAACTCTTCTGTAATTTTTTGTGACAAATTTAAAGTATTTTATTTTGAAAAAAAAATCTGAAACAGGAAAATAAATATTGAATTATTTTACAAATACGTATAACTTTTATTCGATTTTATAGCCTATAAATTTGGAATAATGAGATCCGTAATTATATTTTGTGTAAGTTTTTTACTAAATTTTTATATATAGTTTAAACTTTTCTAATCAAGGTTTTATAAAATATAAACACGTAACACTTTGCAATCAAATCTTTACACTACACATATACATGATAAATCATTCAACGTTCTACAGTCAAATTATTCATTGTTACACTTGTCTAGTGCACAACATACATGATTTGCTTTGACCGCAACAATTAATATATTGATAATCAAGTAATCAACTAACTTTTATTCTCTTTGTCTCTGTTGCTGAAAAAACGTTGTATTTATTTATGTGAAAGTATAGAAGAGATTATATAAGGTAGAAGAAGAGAATAAAAGAATGAGAAATTCTGATCTTAGATCTTATTAGAATCTTGAGTAATAAGATTGAAGAATTTGCAGATGAATATTAGAGAATGAGAGAAGAAGGTAAATTTAATAGATTGAATATGATAGAATGAATATTAGGAAAATTTTATTTTTCTGAAGAGTAAAGTTATTATATATAACATATACACAAGTCATCCCTGATTAGGGTAGAAAGATTAATCTACCCTCTAACTAATCATAATAGAATAGAAAATTAATTTACTATTTTAACACCCTCCCTCAAACTGAGGTACTTGATTTGTCATGTACTCTTAGTTTGATTCTAAATTTCTGAAATGCTGGCAAGGAGAGAGGTTTAGTTAGAGTATCTGCTATCTGATCTGTTGAAGGTATATGCACGACAAAAAGTTCTCTGCGGTTGACTAGATCCCTGATAAAGTGTAAGTCTAGCTCCAAGTGCTTGCACCTACTATGAAGGACAGGATTAGCAGCTAGAAGGCAAGTGGACTGGTTATCGCAGTAGATGGTAGGTGAGATTTTTTGAGGAATGTGCAGCTCTCCGAGCAACTGTTGAAGAGACATAATTTCAGTTTGTGCAGCAGCTATAGATCTGTATTCTGCTTCAGTACTACTTCTGCTGAGTTTGGTTTGTTTATTACTTTTTCAGGAGACTAGATTGTTGCCAAGATACACACAAAAACATGTAATAGATTTTCTGTCATCTAAGTCACCACCCCAATCAGAATCTGCAAAGGAAAGTAAGCGAAAATCAGTAGATTTTGTGAAGAATAAGCCATGATTCAAAGTTCCTCTCAAATATCTCAAAATTCTTTTCACACACTTCCAATGGTGTAGTGTAGGTTGGTGCATATATTGAGATACTTTATTAACCGAGTATGATAAATCTAGCCTAGTAAGAGTTAAATACTGTAAGCCACCTACGATTGACCTATAAAGTTTTGGATTATCAAAGAATTTTGAGTCATTAGCAGACATCTTAAGACTAGATATCATAGGAGTAGCCATGGGACTTAAGTCCTCCATAGCTGATCTTTTTAATAACTCTGATGCATATTTAGATTGAGTAATTAACAAATTTTCTTATGGCAAATAATTTGCTTCCAGGCCCAAGAAAAAGCTGAATTGTCCCATATCTTTCAAAGAAAAAATTTTATTGAGATCAGATATGAGAGTATTAATTTCAGTCATATTATTACCAGTTACGATAATATCATCAACATACACAATTAAGTAAACAACAGAAGAGGAAGTATATTTAATAGACAAAGAAATATCAGATTTAGCATTCTTAAATCCAAATTTGGCTAAGGTTTTGGCCAAGGTATTGAACCAAGCTCGTGGAGCTTGCTTCAAACCATAGAGAGCCTTGTTTAGACAGCAAACTAAGGATGAATTTGAATGAGAGTAACCTGGTGGTTGGGCCATATAGACAGTTTCGTCTAGTTTACCATTGAGAAACGCATTATTAAAGTCAAATTATCGTAATGGCCAACCTAAAGAGACAGCAATACTAAAAATAACCCGAACTGTACTAAGCCTCACCATCAGACTATAAACCTGCTCATAATCTATTCCCTCTGTTTGATGAAAGCCTTTACCAACTAGCCTAGCTTTGTATCTTAGAATGTTTTCAAATTGATCCTTTTTAATGGCTAAAACCCATTTGCTTCCTATGATGGTAGCATTTGGGGGTGGTTCTTTGAGAGTCCATGTTTGACACTTCATAAGTGCTTGAAATTCAATGTCCATGGCTTGTTTCCAGTGTGGAGAGGCTAGAGCTTGAGCTACAGTCTTAGGGATGTTGTGTATCAAATCAGTGGTTGTAGGTTTGGAAGTAGTTGTGGTAGCTAAAGCTCTAGGTTTAGTAATTCCAGATTTTGAGTGAGTTACCATGGCATGAGTGTTATTGGGTGGGGATGGAGTCGGAGAGATAGGGGGTAAGACAATGTCAATGTCCCCAATTGGCATAGATGAATCTGATGTACTAGAAGCTGAATGTGGAGTTGTGTTGCTAGATAAAGTGTTTGATGTAGATGTAGGAGTGGATGGACAAGTGTTAGATTGTTCTAAACGAGGGAGTTGACCAAGAGATTGATGGGATGATGTACTAGTTGAAGGGAAAAGAGGGAAGGAGGCTGTATGAGTTGGTAGAGTAATATAAAAAATAGGATTCTCAGCCAATGCTATAGATATAGACTTATTAGAAGAGGAATCAGACTTAAAAAACATAATACTATAGGAAAACACAGATTCATTAAAATTAACATGTCTTGCTAGGTATATTTTTTTCATTTTTGGCCATACACTTATAGCCTTTGTGATTAGCATCATACCCTAAAAACAAACATTGTTCTGATTTATATGCAAACTTTACCTTATTATATGGTCTTAAGAAAGGGTAACATGCACAACCAAAAATTTTAAAGAAATTATAGTCTGGTTTTTGATTAAACAGCATCTCAAAGGGACTTTTATCTTGCAATACCTTCGTAGGGAGTCTATTGATGATATAAGCTGCACTAATGAAGGCATCTTCCCAAAAAGTCATGGGTAAGGAAGTTGTGGCAAGTAAAGAGAGGCCCATCTCTGTGATGTGTCTATGTTTTCTTTCCACACTGCCTTGTTGATGATGCGTGTAACCACAAGACTGTCTATGCAAAATGCCTTCTGATGCCAAAAATAAAGTAAAATCTTTTGAAAGAAATTCCATACCTTTATCCGATTATATTGCTTTGATTTGTGACCACTTTGCTTCTCCATAAAAGCTCTATAAGTTTGAAATGCAACGAATGCTTGTGATTTGTTAGTCAGCAAATAAAGACAAGTATATTTTGTATATGCATCAACAAAACATATATAGTATCGAAATCCATTTCTAGAGTTCATGGGGACTGGTCCCCAAATGTCTACAAAAACAAGTTGTAAGGGCTGTGTATAGAAAGTTTCAGAAGCAGGAAAATGTAAGCGATGCATCTTTGCCATAGAACATATTTCACATACATGTTGAAATTTAGTAGTAGAACCAGAAAAACTATAAGTTTGATTAAGAATAGTAAGAATAGTCTGAATAGCACTATAGCCTAACCTCTTGTGCCATAATTGCACATCTTTATTTTTATTTGCCGGAGAATTAAAGGCCGGATCCAAACATGAGTCTAATACATGTGAATTACTAAAATCAGAAATAGGCACAGTGTTGATTATAGTGGATTTAGTGTGAGGCTGCTGAAGAGTAGCATTATTACAAACAATTTCAGAACTAGTAGTCAAAGATCTTGGGATCCTAAGGTTATCTAAGGTATAAATCCCATTCCTAGCATTGCCTTGTAGGAGTAGGTTCTTGGTATCCTGGTCACGAATTAAGCAAACATCAGGCCAGAATTCAAAATAAACATGGTTATCAAAGGCAAATTTTGAAACACTTAATAAATTCTGCATAATTTGAGGAACATGAAGAAGATCATTCAGACAATAAGCAATGTTAGTGGAAGGGTCAAAAAGAATAGAGGAACCTGAAGAAGAGATCGGTATACCTGCCCCATTACCTACATAAAGCTGGTTTGAATTAAGATTCGTGGAAGAGGCAGTGAGTAAATTGTTGGAGTCTGGGGTAATGTGGTGACTTGCTCCTGAATTTGGAAACCAAGAAGCTTCACTAACGGATGATGGTGTAGAAATATAAGCTCTTCGTTGATGAAAGGTGAAAGACGGAGGTGGTGGCTGGGAATTTCCATATGGTATCTGAAGTTGACTAGAGGAATTAGCCACATTTGGTTGAAAAGATGTATCAAATCGATGATAACAGTGCCAAACCACATGGCCAGAACGACCGCATAGTTCACATTGGGGTCTTTGATTCGTGAATCCAAACCTCCCACCTCCTCGAAAGCCTCTTCCACTTCTACCTCTTCTCGCTCCTCCTCCTCTGTTGAAGTTGAAAGGTTGAGTGAAGTTGGCCATCGGCATAAAGCTATTCCAAGATTCTTGTGTCTGTCAAGCATATTTTCAAATGCCAAAAGGAAAGATTCAGCCTCTACAACCTTGAAGGAGCCCAATCTTGACATTACCGAAGTGTTGTAGACAGTGTACTCATCTAGGAGACCATCAAGAATAGCTTGAATATGGTCATCTTCATGAACTTGATAGCCAATTGCAAATAGAGAATCTACTAGTTTTCGAATATGAGCAAGGTAATCAGGTACGGTGCCCGTCTTCTTCACGGACTTGAGCTGCGATTTGAGGCTCTGAATGCGAGCTGAGGATGCGGCGGTGAAGTAATCATCAATCTTTTCCCAAACTAGATGAAATCTGGTGAGATGTATGACCTTGCTTTTGAAGTTAGTGGTCATGGATGCCACGATCCAAGTAGTGAGGGTTAGGTCTCGGAGACGCCATTTCTTGAAGTCTGCCTATTCGGTAGCGGTTTTCTTTGCCTCATCTGTAGCAAATTGAGGAGGAATCTTTGCTGGGTTTAAGTGATCTTCCAATCGAGACTCTGGATGGTGAGTAACGCGAGATACCTCCAGGTTGAATAGTTGTCTTCATTCAATTTGTCAGCTATGACAGTGAGGGGTTTTTTGGTGGTGGAGTCGTTGAGCTCGATTTCCATGGTGAAACGAAAAAAAAAATTTAAGAACCTAAACTCTTGATACCATATTAGAATCTTGAGTAACAAGATTGAAGAACTTACAGATGAATATTAGAGAATGAGATAAGAAGGTAAACTTGATAGATTGAATATGATAGAATGAATATTAGGAAAACTCTGTTTCTCCAAAGAGTAAAGTTATTATATATAGCATATACACAAGTCATCCCTGATTAGGGTAGAAAGACTAATCTACCCTCTAACTAATCATAATAGAATAGAAAATTAATTCACTACTCTAACTGAATTGAATGTGTGTATTTTTCAATATCTAATACAATTAGAGGGTAAACAATTAGTATGCATGTAAATATCAATATTGATCAAGTGATTTCCTGGGCAGGTAAACCAACTTCTTTCAATTCTGTCTAGACAGTTATAACAGAAGAATTGGGTGAGTTTGGTGTTGCTGCACTACTACTACTACTCTCTACAATTTATTTTATTTTGGACAAATCGTTAAGAAAAAAAGATTAATTTTCTAAATCGACGATAATGTATTCAAGTTGTATACACTTACGTTAATTATTAATAGGTTATGCTATGTGTACACTAAAATCAGTTACTAAAGTTAGTCACCAGTATAAATACATATTAGAATATAAATACATATTAAAAATAAATTAAATTACACATGTATTTATACACAAATACATTAGTAACTGATTTTAGTGGCTGATTTTAGTGTATAAATAGCATTTTCAATTATTGATACAAGGTTTAATTATTGGTGAATTCTACCCAACCCCCTCTAAAATAACATGTAAGTTACCCTTTATGATGTGTCACACTTTAATTGGTCATTATCTTAATTATAGTTGAGTTATTTTGTAATTTATTATCTGAGTTAAGGAATTCAACAACTCGTTAAGGAATGATTCACTGTAGAAAGAGATTGCGTGAGAGGCGGGGTAGAATTTTAATATTTTAAGAAATTATACAATTACCCATCTCAAATAATAAATTACAAAATAACCCAACTATAGTTAAGATAATAATCAATTAAAGTGTGACACATCATGAAGGGTAACTTTCATGTTATTTTAGAAGGGGTTAGGTAGAATTCACCTTAATTATTTTGTTGGTCCCTATAATTTGTCAAATTTATAATTAGGTATTTACATTTTTTCTTTCGATTGAATCTTTACGTTACTTTTAATTTTATAATTAAATTTTTTTAGTATAAAAATGTTAGAATTAATTGAATATTTATTTTGTAAATTAAAGACTTTCATAATTAAAATTTTAATTAGATATATATTTAATCGCATGTATTTTAAGAGAAATTTTTTTATTAATTTTAATATTTTTGGCATGAAAATGACTTAATAATTACAAAATTAAAAGTAGTATAAAAACCTAATTAAAATAAATACGAAGACCTAATTAAAATTTTAATAAAATTATAGAGACCAATAAAATATTAAATCTTAGTATAATTACTAAAATTGGACCAGAAATTGACCAATAATATATTTTTGGCCACTAGTTCAACCTATGGAGTGGATTAGGGGTGTTCAAATTCAAATGGATCCAAAAATTAAACCGCTCATCAAATCCAATTCAAATTGAAAAATGATTAAAATCGCACGAATTTGAATTTGATTGGATTTTACTTTTTGTAAATCGTTGGATCGGATCGGATTTCCGATCTAATTTTCATAACCGATCCAATTAAATCCAAACCACACAATGTGTTATAATATTATTATTTTATTATTATATTTACAATCATACTTATAACATATTCAATTTGTTATATATTTTTATATTATTCATGTATTATTATTATTTAATAAATATTTTATATTCAAAATATGATTTATTTATTTATTTTAACTAACCTATAATTTTATTTCTATTATTATGTGATCGTTGGTTTTTAAGATATTGTTGATACTTGTTATGTCATTGTTGGTTATTTAAAATTTGATGTTAAAACTTGTTATATATATTTAATTCTTTTAATTTACAAAACCGAAATTCAATCCAAACCAAACTGTACCGTGTAACACCCTGGCCTAACTATCAAAATGTCACGCTTCCGGCTGTGCCACTCTGATAGTTCGAGTATTATGACGACTTTTAAAATATTTAATACTAAAATATATATATATATATGTATAATTAATTAATTTACAAGCATTTCATATCAATTTCATACCTTAAGGAAATCGATTCAAAATCAAATCATTTCTAACGAACCAAACTCATTTCCAAAACTTTAAAAAATTAATTTAACAAAACCAAACAATAATCCAATCAAACAATAGTCATATTCATCCCAAAACAGTCAGACAGTACATAAGACTTACATAATCACCAGAAATTGTATTTATTACATCTATATCCATTTATAACAAATCCAAAATATAAAATAAGCTTTTTAGAAAAACACTCCTACCTCGACGAGTCGAATCCAAAATCTAAATGCGCCATAAGAACCCTTTTTCTCTGTCCGAAATCAACTGCAGCTTCAACCACAGGTCTGTTCACTTCCGCAATAGCAGAGACGACTTTAATCCAAAAAGGCAATCTCGATAAGTCAATCCTAAAATATAAATATCTCGGAAGCCTTAATAACATATAATGGAAAACTAACGGCAGAGTTCGAAATAAAGTACACTTACGGTAACAGCAGAACAGAGCAGCTGCAATCCTGAGCTGACCCGGCGGCAGCTCCGACAGCGGCTAGAAACTCCGGTGGTTCAATGTTAACCTTAATTTGACATGCAATTCCTCGGAACTCGACCCTAAGGTACCGAAATCTCATAAACTATAACAGAATATTGATTTCAAGGGGTCAAAAATGAAACGCTTGCCGAGGAGACAAGGATTCCACCGGCGGTTACCGACAACAGCGACTGTGGCAGCAGTGCCGGCAGCGGACGATGACAAAATGCACGACAGTGACTGTGAACCCAGCATGGCTTCCTTCCCTCCATCGTGTTCTAGTCCTCATCCGACGACGTGCATGGTGACGGCAACGGCCTCCATCTATGTCAGCGGCAGTGACTGGTGCAATGGCGGTGGCTGGACGCAACTCCTCCAGCTCGCGTCTCTAGCGGCAATTCGGGTCTTGGCCCGGACGTGCGACACCCGTCAAACCGTCCGCTCGGGTCGGGTAGTTTTGTACACCGGATCGGATGAGACAAGGTGCCAGCTGGGTTGGGCCGTAACACTTTTTAAGATTTTGAGGTAGTCTTGTTCCGAGTCAAATTCTCTTCAATCTCTATTGCTGTCATAGAGTTTATCTAGCTAAACCTCATCTAACGATTCCTCAAATTAGAGAGATCGATGAATTTTTGAAAATGACCTTAACCTAGGTGGCTTATTTAACAAATATATGGATAATATGAACAAGCCGAAATATTTACAAGAACAAAAAAAGTGATTTAATTCATTCTTAGATACTTGACATTCTTCTTACATGCAAGTGGATATGCAAATTCCATGATAAATGCTTATGTGAGAGGGATCTAGAAATTTTAATTAATAGGGGCAAAAATTTTACATATGGACGCATAAATGCATGCGCGCACATATAATCTAACTATAAGGTATCAGGCTAAAGATGATGAAGGTGAAGCAGAGGTGAAGCAGAGAGAAAGAGAAAATGGATCTGAATTGTGAGAAGTGTGAATTTTCTTTATCGTTTTACAAGTAAGACAGCTGTATATATAGATGTAGGTGTAATTGATTAGCTAATTGAAAGGTAACTAACTGCTTCTAGAATCTTCTAGTAACTAATTTTCTAACTGTCAGTTAGTTTATAAATTGCTTGTGTATTATTGCTAACATCAACCCTACTGTTTTGTTTGCTGAAATCTTCTGAGATTCTGCTGGCTTGCAATCTTTCTGTGATTCTGAGCTTGGTTCTAAATTTATAAAAGATGAGGCTGGAGACAGGTTTTGTGAAACTGTCAGCTATTTGGTCTTGAGAGAAAATATGTAGAATGTTGATTTTCTTTTGGGCAACATGGTCTTTTACAAAGTAAAGGTCAAGTTCAAAATGTTTGCTCTTGTTGTGGAGAACTGGGTTTGCAAGGGCCTATGCAAAATCAAACAAACCCAAAAAGAGGCTCTTGTTTGAGGGTAGTGTTAGAGATATAACCATTAATGTTACCTTCTCCCATCAGCTTAAGCTTTTGGGAAGAGTGATTCCATAACATGGTATCAGAGCTCTATGTCCGAAAGGTCAAGAGTTCGATCCTTAGTGAACCCTAAAAGTGAAAAAATAGCATAAGGCAAATAAAAGAGAAAAGAAGGCCTATGCAAAATCAAACAAACACAAAAAGAGGCTCTTGTTTGAAAGGGAGTGTTAGAGATATAACTATTAATGTTACCTTCACCCATTTACTTTTTCAAATCTTGAAACCCACACCTTACTTTCCCTCTTCCCCATACACAATCACCTTTTTCTCTTCCCAACACCTTTCATAAATCCCACCAAAACCCCACCTACCCTACCCACTTCAAATTCAAACCTTTCCCACCCATTCTCCCTCCCAATAGACGAACCCTAAACACCCCAACCCTATAAATACCGCCCATACCATCCTTTATACACACACCTTTCGCATACACTTCTCTCTCTCCTTATACCCTTTATACACCTTCACTCTTCTTCCCCATTTTTCCCCACTTGGCCGAAGCCTTCCATCCTTTCCCTCTTTATCATTCTCTCAATTTTTCTACTATTTTCCTTTTCTTTTGTTACTTTTGCTCGAAGATGAGCAGAGTTCTTAAGTTTGGTGTTGAAAAAGCTCCGCTTTTTACATCTACTCTTCCTCCATGGCACCAAAGGTCAGTGAATCTTCAAGGAAGAGAAAGGGAAAGGCTCCCCGCTTCTACCTCATAACCTTGGAAATCATGGAGATTCCTCACCAAGGTTCATCAAGACCACTTTTATGATGTGGTGAGGCACAAAAAGATTATATCCAACTATAAATAACCCCTCATACCACCTCTCCAACGCACACCATTCATACACTACTGGCCCCACTTGGCCGAACCCACTATTTTCCTCCATCTCCTCTATTATCTTCTTCTTCTTCTCTTTTCTTCATATTTTGCTCGAGGACGAGAGAAGCTTTTAAGTTTGGTGTTGGAAAAGCCTTGCTTTTTGCTTTCCATTCCCACTTATAGCACCTAAAATCGGAGAATCCTCTAGAAAGAGAAAAGGAAAAGCAGTTGCTTTCACCTCCGAATCTTAGGAGATGGAGAGATTCATCACCAAAACCCATCAATACCACTTTTATGAAGTAGTGGCAAAGAAAAGGGTGATCCCTGAGGTCCCCTTCAAACTAAAAAAAATGAGTTATCCGTAATTCTGTCGTCGTGTCAATTCTCCTCTCTGTTGCCGCGTCTTCCACCTTATCCACTTCTCTGTCCTCTGGCTCGCCGTTACGTCCCCCACTGCGTCATTTCGAAAGAAGTCACCATCTTGTCGTTTAGACTTTTTGTATAAAATCTTGTTGTTTTTGTATAGAATAGATACTTACACCTCTATTCATAAGGAAATTAATAATTAGTTTGAACTATTAGATAGATGGGGAATGGGGTCTCTACGAAAAATAGAACCTTGTGGAGAATGGGGATGGGAAGCAATATTCTCCCACGGCGAAGAACGGGGACGGGGACGAGGACGGGAAGTAAATTTAGGGGCAAGGGATGGGGAGCAGGGAGACATTCCCGCCATAACAGCCTTTGGTCGATGAAACAATGTAGGCAAGGGAAGTCGACAAAATGGATCCGTAACCTCGGGAAAAGGATTGGCTCTGAGGGTTGGGCACGGGGGTCCCAGCCCCGAACTTGTCGGCTGTCAGTGGACTGCTCGAGCTGCTCTCGTGGTGAGAGCGGGTCGTCGCGTACCGGTCGGGGGATGGATTAGGTGCACTCTGTTGAGGGCATTCGCACGTCTTGTGCAGATGAACAGAGCTAAAAATTTTACTACCTATGCATATACACACCTCTATGTTAATCCTCATTCTTAAAATTTTTCAAGTATAAATTTATATCATCAATTGTTAGTCCCTTCAATACATTTTTCAAATCTTAAAAGGTTATTTTTTGGATTAATAATTTGCCCTATATCACCAGCATACTTGTCAAATTTGCAGAAACCATTAGGTATCTTAACACATTTTTCAAATCTTAAAAGGTTATTTTTTGGATTAATAATTTGTCCTATATCACCAGCATACTTTTCAAATATGCAGAAAGCATTAGGTATCTTAACAGGTTTGCCATTGGCATCAGCAAAGAATGCATCTAAGAACTCAACATTGGAAGGACAATCAGTGAGAGGCTCAAGTGAAGAAGCAGATTGTCCAAACCCAAATTCTCCACTGTCAAAATAGGATGTGTAGTACCAATCCTCAGTGAGGTTTTGGTATGGAACAAAAAGCTCTGATATGAAGCCTTTGTATAGTACTTGCCGATATTTCTGCATTTCCAGGTGATACACTGAGGCTAGAGAAATTATTGGGCCAGCTCTAACGTCGAATGCAACATGAAACTCCCAATTCGTCCAACTGTGTTCATTCCAATAGTGTCAATGAACCAGGAAAGAGATTTTTATAATAAATGTTCATATTTTTATTGTAAGTTCTCAATAATTTGATTTTTTTTCTTTTAGAAAGTTCAATGATTTTTATTAGGTTTTTGCAAAAGTTTGGTGTATAACTTTTATATTTGCGGAAAGGGTTTTCTAATTAATTGTTATAACATGATCTAGAAACTATGTTTTTAGTTAACATGACAACTCTTAATAGGTACAATTCTTTGTATTTTTTTTTGGAAAATACATCTTCCAAAAGGGAATTTAATCGAACGATCTGTAAGTTGAAGAGAGATTCTGGTAGGTTTTACCTTATCAATATGGAGCTTTTTCATTAGTGAAAGTGGCATGAGGTTGATGCTTGCTCCAAGATCGCACAATGCCCTCTGAATAGTAACATGTCCAATGGTGTAAGGAATTAGAAAGCTCTTCGGATCTTTCATCTTCTCTGGAAGGTTGATGTGTGAGCATCTTTCTTATCTTTTTCTAGTGAATTTGTATTTGAAATTCTTGAATTAAAGCAAGATTTTGGTGTTTTAGGCCACCATGAATGCTACTTTGAGTTGTTTTGTAATTTGATTTATTATAAGTAGCATTCGGGTGAATTTGGTAGAGTTCAGAAAGAAGAAAAGGAGTAAATTTCATGCA
Organism: Arachis duranensis; assembly: GCF_000817695.3. NCBI lineage: Eukaryota > Viridiplantae > Streptophyta > Magnoliopsida > Fabales > Fabaceae > Arachis > Arachis duranensis. The sequence goes on from NC_029775.3 coordinate 117,416,822, forward strand.
GCATGGTGGCGCCAAAATTTACCCAACTCAAGTTTCGCGCCAGGACACAACAAAACTCCATATTTGTTACGGCCATGGTTGCGCCAAATGCCACATCCCGGCGTTTAATTTAGTTTTTAAACCAAACTTCACCCAGCTCAAGTTTGGTGTCAGTATACTGAAATTGAAGCCAAGGTTAAGTTTTTGGGATGAGTGGTTTCATAACACTAACATAAATATATATATTAATCTAAAATTTGTCATTTAATATATAAAAATATAATGATTAATCTAATTTAATTAAAAAATAAATTTATAATTGTTTTTTTCACTATTTACATTATGAAAATATTAAATAATAATTTTAATAATATTTATATAAGACCAACAATAGTGTATTGATTTTATGTTTTTTAATACAATATTTAAAATATTTACTTTTTCTTACTATAATAATAATAATTTTTTGAGAAAAAGACAAATCGATCCCTGATTTTTTGGTCTACAGATATTTAAGTCCCTAAGAATTTAAAAATACATTTAAGTCACTGACTTCTTCAAAATTTGGACACATCAATCCCTAGGTCTAATTTATTCTATTTTAAAAACTCGCTCACGTGTACATCCGTATCAACCAGGTCAGTACAACAGAAGTCGCGTTTAATTTTTTCATTGGGTCTGACAGATCCAAGTGAACACAAAGGATCGATATGTCTAGATTTTAAAAAAGTCAGGAATTTAAATGCATTTTCAAATCTTTGAAGACTTAAATGTCCACGAATCAAAAGGTCAAAGACCTATTTGTTATTTTCTCTAATTTTTCGTACAATTAAAACTTTTGTATCTCATTTGAATTTAAATATAATATATCTAACTTTTATCTTTTTTATTATCTTTAATTCAAAAATGCAATTTTTTCTTAAAAAAAATACATAAGTAGAATAAGATCATTCTAGGTTTTTAAGACATCAAAAATATTAATTATTGTATTTTTTGTTAAAACTAACTAATTAAAAAATAAATAAGTCACTAAAATTTATCTATAGAAATTATATTTTAAAATTTAAAATAAAAATAAATTTAAAATCTTTAATAATAGAGACAATTAATAAAATTAATGAGAGAATTTATTATATACTCATATATTAAATAAAAGAATTTCAAATTTTTGTGGGGCACTCCAGCCTCTTGAATGTGGATCCGTTTCTGCTGAGAGGGATATTAATTGTTTAGGAATCTCTCGTTCAACAAGCTTATACAAAATACTATTAAGGTCAGTTTAGATAAATAATTTAAATAAATTTTTTTTGAAAAAAAAAGTTTAAAGTATAAAGACTTTTATTAATAACAGCTTATAAATAAGTTATTTTGTATTTAAATTTTTAGTTATAGAAGTACTTATTTTGAAGTTGTAGCGTTTGGATGAATAACTCAAAAAATACAATTTTTTCACAAAAAATGAATATTAAAACAACGATGATAACAAATACTTTTCAATATTGAATATTGATTTTCTATAACCTAATCACTAAGATTACAATTGTTTAGACAATTAATTCTTTATTTGCTCTCTTATTAGTTCTATTTTTCAGGTAAAAACTGGTTCTTCTACTTCATCTTTATCCATAACGGTGTTCTTGTATATGGTAAATAGTAATAAAATTTTAATTCACAATAATCTTAATGGCAATGCCAAAGAAATTATTGTGTAGTTAGTATTTGCTGTTTTATTGTGTATGATATAGTAGAAAAAAATAAAAAATAAATATGAAATGTGTGTCAATGTATATTTTGTTACTGTTTTTATTTTTTTTACTTCCATTAGAATTTCCTCCTCTTTTATTGGGGTCAAGAACTTGCTATAACTAACTATAAAAATAATAGCAGCTATATAAAAATAAAATCACACGAGAAAAAATAAAATTAAAATTGAGATTTTATACCACACATAATGTTAAATACAAATTTAATAATAAAAATAGAGTGGTAAAATGATAAAAAAAAATGGAAGGAATATATGCAATAGGTGATTCAAATGGAACATTGTTTTAAAATGGTGATGGAGAGTCAATATTTTCAGCAGATAAATTATTACGTGAAAATAATGGTGGAAGGCCAATGCTTATAGCAGATGGAACCTTGGGTGAGAACGATGGTGGGGGCAATATTTTCAGTATTTTTTATAGAGTCAAGAATGAAAGTAGATTTTTTTTTTGAGATTATTGTTTTTTACGAAAATGATAGAATGACTTATTGATGAGGAGAAGTCATATATTTTTACTTCTCCAAAAAATTATAAATTAACTTTTCGGAAAGTTAAAAAGTTCCTTTTAAAATAATACCAAACATGCATACTATGACTTTTCATAATTCAAAAGTAAGAAAAAGTAGCTTTTGCTACTTTCCAAACGGGCTCTAAATACTAGCACCTTAATTTAAAAGCGAAACATATAATTCGTAACATACATCAACCTTAAGGCTGCATTTGTTTCTGAAAACATGATAAAACAATATACTAAAAATAAGATTTAAAAGATAAAGATACAAAATTTAGTATTTTTATATTTTGTTTGATAATAAAATAGAATAAATTATAAAAATTTAATTTATTTTTATTTTTTTCATTTAAAAATTTGAAAAAAAATAATAAAAACTATAATTATAAAAAATTAACAAGAATAATAAAAAAATAAAAAATAAATTGTGTCTCTTATTAGTGTTTTTGTGTCCTTCCTGTTAGGATAGACACAAAATATACTAATTCAGTACCTCTAGGCACAATGTTTCTAAACACAATATCTCTGTCCATATCTCATCTGTCAAACACAATTTTAATTTGTGTCTCTGTGTCCCTATCTAAATGTGTCCCGTCTCTATAAATACACACAGCCTAAATTCACACTATTAAGAGAGCTGCTACACATTTAAGTCTTTTTGACAACCAAGTCCAATAAAGTTGGTCTAAACTAAACAAAAATCAGTTTCATTAGTGGAGCGTGAATACACGCTCCAACTACGTAAGCATTTCCGCGTTTCTTTCCTCCTCCACCTTGTTCTTCTTCTACTTTTTCGCGTTTTTCCTCCTCCTTCTTCGTATTCCTCTTCCTTCTTCTTCGTGTTCCTCTCTTCCTTCTTCTTCGTGATCCTTCTTGTTAATTTTATTTTTCTCAAGAGAGTAAATTAAGAAGAATTTTGAGAAAATAAAATAAGGACAAGATAACGAAAAAAAGACAAAAAATACTACAACAATTTTGGCAGATAGTGGCGGAAATTTTGCGACAATTTTATAAAATCAATGCAAAACGGCAACCTGCGGCACATATAGCGGCGGTTATTGGTTGGGGCTGCAATCAGGACCACATTTAGCGGCGGTTTTTTACGAATTGCTGCTATATTTCAATCAGGCTTGCATTTAGCGGCGTCTTTTTTAAAACCGCCGCTATATATACTGTCGAGTGAGTTATTGTTTTACATTTTGTGGCGGTTTTGTTTAAACCGCTACAAAATACGTATTACCACATATTGCAATGTTTTCTTTAGTAATAACCATCTGGGTATAATCTAGTTAAGTAAACACTACTATCTTAAGCTACATATGTTTAAATCATTGTTACTTAAACTCGTAATATTTTTTTTACATTCGTTTTACGTAAAAAAAATTCACAAGTTAAATAAACTATATATATTAACTCATGTGAACAAATCTACCAATAAGATTTTTTTGTTTACTTTATTGGTATTTAAATTTGCATTCAAATATGGATGTAAAAGAAAAAAATAAAATCATACTCTCAACTAATTAAAAATCAAATATTTTCTAAAAATAATAATTAAAAATATTTTCTACAGGTCATTAAAAATATTTTAAATTATATTTTTTTATTTTAATGATTTGTTGAGCATTTATTAAAATAAAAAATTTAAATTTTTTTAATAACAATCTTAACTTGTATTATTAGATATAAAAATTCATAATAATTAAATTCAAAATTAATTAATATTTTCTCAAAATTAAATACTAAATAGAATAAAAATATTTTTATATGAAAACCAATCAATTATCTGTATATTATTGTGGTTAATAGATTTAATAATGCTAACTGACCAACAAAATATAATATTTTTGGCAAATATTTCACTAATTTTATAAAAAATATTTATAATAATTATTATTTTTATTTATGATTGAATATACTCTTTATTGAATTCATTATGGATATTATTAAATGTACTCTTTATATACGCTTGGATCATATATAAATAGATGTAAATTAATTCGATCTACTATGGTCCAAAATTAATTCGAAGCAGACCCATTCGAATTATTAGGGATGTCCTAGCGTGTATAATTCGAATCACCCTGATTCGAACTACCCTAAGACTACATGCAAGCATAATTCAAATTGGACAAATTCGAATTACAAGCATTACTACTAATTCGAATATGACTAATTCGAATTAGTGTTGGTTTGTCTAATTCGAATGAGACTGATTCGAATTACATAAGAATGTATTTTTGGGAGATCCTAGTAATGTTTTTTAATTTGGTAGAATTGTGTAATTTGGTCCTCCATTTGATTTAATTGTGCATTTTACCCAATATATAAAGTGCCTATAATAACTATGATCAAATATATAAAGTATACAACAAAAATCTGTGTGGCAATCAAATGTGTTCATATGATATATATAATTATTACCGCAATATACATCGAAGAGACATTTTGCTTGGTGGTAACATGACATTGTTAAAATTTTTCCTTCTTCCAGGTGGTGGAAGTGCGGGTTTAACGATTTAGTCGGTTGGACCACCGGATGATCCGGTCCGATTTTAATAACTATAAACGGAAATACTAAAATTTGGCGGCGGTTTAGAACCGTCGCAAAACTAATGCTGTTTTCGTTTATTTGCTATTTAGCGGCAGTTATTCCAGCGGTTAACTAAAAGTGCCGCATCCGTTTAGCCGCGCCCCATCTTCCGGCGTTTCATTAAAATGCCATGAAATGTTTAGCGGCGGTTCACTGCTAAGTGTCGCTTTTGTTGTAGTAAGAAGAAGAAGACAAAACGAAGGATGATGAGGTGGAAAAATTCAAGTGAAATAATATAACCAAATGAACTTAAATTAAACTAAGAAATAAACCAAAATTTCTTTAAAAATAAAAAATTTGGTCAATACTTATCAGCAGCATCAAGTGAACCTCAGTTAATTCACAAATGAATCTAAATTAGTTTAGATTTGAATAAAAACTAACTAAATAATTACACATGAATAAGTTCAGCAAATTCAAACGAAACAAAATCAAATAAACATAAATTAACTAAGAAATAAATCAAAATTTCTTATGGAATAAAAAATTTGGTCATTACTTAACAATAGCATCAAGTGAACCTCAGTTAATTCACAAATGAACTTAAATTAGTTCAGATTTAAACAAGCAGTAAAAAAACTTAATCATCAACAAAAACACATAATATTGGTGTTGTTGGTAATAACGATAATGAAAGAAAAAGAAGAAGAAGAAAAATAAACCCTGCATGCCCGAATTTAAAAGAAGAACGATAACACTGAACGTATGTGCTTGAATGTAGAGTTTTATTCATATAATACCATATTACAAAATTTTATTCATAAAAAATACCATGTAAACAATAGTATACAACTACATAAAATAATAATACTAAAGAGACAATACTTAAAGTTATCTTATATTATATAACATAACATTTATAATTTCATACCTATAGCATTTATAATTATATATTTATTACATCTAAAAATATATAATTATTCTAACAATAATTAATAAATACTAAATAAAAGAAATTACATTTTTAAATTCTACATTTAAAGTAGACATTTTCTTTCTTAGTTGTTTGCATAATATTTATTTTATTCATAAAGTTGTAAAAATTATTATCAGGTCATCTTTAAGGATAGACCTCTATAAGTGATAAATGTCCTGTAAATGGAGATATCTTGTAATTATAGAGGCCAGCTACATAAAAGATACTTTCCCATTTTTTTTTTGGTTCTCTCTTTTCCATGAAGAATAATATACATGCTTATATTCATAAGAAATTTGAGTCGAGTAATTTCAGACTCATCTTGTTCTTCATTTATCACAGCCTCCAAAATTATTATTTTACCTTTATTTTTATTCTTACTTGAAGCATTAACAGCATCTTTACAGTTTCTCAATATTTTTATGCAATTGTCGTCACTCCAATTATGTAAGACTAGCTACAAAAGAAGAAAAGAAATGTAACATTACATATACTAATATTATTTCATTCTTTATTTTTTAAATGTATATAAAAATAATAAAACTAAAATTAGTTAACATAATAAATGACTTATAATTAAAATTGTAAAAATCAAATCAGTGATTAAACTAATAAAATTAAGAATTTAAAAATTTAAAGATTAATCAAAATTCAACCAAGACTGAATCGAATATATAATAGTAATATATTTATGTATAAAATATATTATTTAAAATTTTTTTGTATTTTATTATTTAAATCAATTAATCATTAAAAAATTGTAATGGTTAGATCAATTAACCAAAATTTTTAATTCTTTAACCAGTTTGTTGTCAACGATTTTTTATCATTTTCAATAAATTTAATTAAACCGACTAGTTCAATCTAATTCTCAAATCCATGCTTATAACTTAACTAAAAATCTTAATTTTAAGACTTAAAAATAGCTAAAAATATTTAAATTAATTAGGGCAAACACACCACTAATCCACTACTAATTAAATGCTTACCTTAAGTAGAATTGCATCAGCCTTAGGAATGGATTTAAACATGTCTCCACCAACAAAGCTCAAATTGTTGCATCCCTTCAAATTTTTCACAACCTGTGGAAGATCAAATACTATACATTTGAGTGCTGGAAATTTCTCACTGATAATTTGAACTGTGGTTCCATTTCCACCACCAACATCTACAATTGTTTCCAACCTCTCAAAGGTCATGTGATGATCCTTTAGTGCCAACTTTATCATCTGAGAATCACTGGCCATAGCATCATTGAACAAGCTCAAGTTTGTAGGGTTCTTATCAAGAAACTCCCACAAAGGTTTTCCCAAGGTGATTTCGTATAGTGGGCGATTTTCGTCATAAAACCACTTGTTTAGATTGTGCATGGAACTTGAAAGAGTTGGATCATCGAGAAACATTTCTACCACCGGAGATATAGAAGAGTTTTCAGTTCCTTTGATCAACAGCTCTGATGCTGCTGTGAGAGCAAATGCTTCCTTTTCTTCTTCTTGGTTGCTATCATCGTCACCATGAATTGTCACCTTTGTTGTACAGATGTAAATACAATATTAACTCCATATGCATGGTATATGATATAGTTGCAATTATAACATTTTGTTAAGAAAACTAAGATACATAGTGCCTTGTATATTAAAGAGAAAATCAACAAAAATATTCTCAAATGATCAAATTGCTGATAGAAGTAGGGGTGTCCGCGGATCGGATCAGATCGGATATGGCCAAAAATTCGATCCGATCCGCACAATTTTCATCGGATCGGATTGGATATGATATCCGCGCTTTTGAGTGCCAGATCTGATCCGATCCGATCCGCAAATGTGCAGATCGGATATTGGATATATCCGCATAATTAAACTTTCTCTTTTTAATTATATTTCTATGTAAAAAAACTCAATAAAAATATTTTTTTTATACTTTTAAATTTATTTATTCTTAAAATATTTTTAATCAAACTCTTTCTAAATAACAAAAATAAAATAATACAATATATGAATAATATTACTAACTAAAATATACAAACAAGTAAATATAATACCAAACATATATATTTATTTATTTTTAATTATTATTGTGCGAATTTGCGGATGTAGAGCAGATATCCGCGATCTGATTCATAAAGGGTGCAGATCGGATCGTATCCGCAATTTTCGCATCGAATACGGATATTTACCGCAGATATACAGATACGATCCGATCCATGAACACCCTACATATTTGTATACTTACCGTGGATCTGCAGATACGATCCGATTCATGGACACCCCTAGATAGAAGTGCCTTTCGAATTTTCTAACCATGAAAATATCTTTAGAATATTTTAAAATACAATAAAGATAATTAAAGTACATTTTTTTGATAAACAGCAAATGACTTTCATATTTGGTAAATTGTGTGCCTATTTGATATGAAATTTTATGAAAAAATTTGAATAATTATTTAAAAAGGTATAAAAATTTGAAACTAAAATTCGATTTATAGATTTTTTTTATTTTTTAAAATATGTTTTTTTCAATTAACAAAAAAACTACTTAATGTAAAATAATAAAAATTTTAAAATAATTTTTTTATCTTTTTAATAATACTTACAAAAGATTACTACAAAACTTGATCTCTAAAATCTTTTAAAAATATATATATATCTAGCAGTTGAGTATTTTTTTTAAATATTTTGGAAATATTTATATTGTTATCAAATTTGAAGAATACTTTTTTTTATCAACAATTTAATAGCTTTGAGAGCATATTTGGTGGTTTATTCTGTATTAAACAAAAAATTGACTTAATTAAGACAATAAGAAATTATATAGTGAAATATAAATATTTATAAAAGGACAAATAATTTTGAAGTATATGTGGGAATGGTAGATTCTTACTATATCAAAGAATCCATTATGTGCCATGTAGTGCATGAAAAGATCCGTGCTATCAAATTTAGCCGATGGAATTTTGAGAACTGAAACCAATTCTGAAAGAGTAATGGGCTTGCCATGGTTGTGGATTATGTTTGGTATGCGAAAGTCAACGATCCACTTGAGACACATTGAGTCTAGGATGCCATACATGTGCCTGTAGACAAGAGCTTGAGCTTTGAAGCTCTCACTTGCCGTGCGGCCATTGTTGTTTGAAGCCATAGCTCTTGTTATGAACAGTTTTTGTAAGTTAAAAACTTAAAATTTAAAACAAACCAAAATCAGAGAAAGCTAAGAGAGCTTTTCCTTTCTTTCGCTTTTCAGAATACTAAAACAACACACCTAGCACTCTTTATATAGGCATGGATTGCTAATATAAAAAAAAGGAAACTATTAAACTTCACCTTATTGCTATAATATTTATGTACTCAGACAACAGTAGTAAAAAACCGTGGCTTTATATAATAAATTCGTTTCTATTACTTCAAATAATGCTGGCCAGCCATTGTCTATTCCAATATAGAATAGCGCGCCTTCGTAGCTAAGGTCACGGAAATTTAAAACCGCTGTCTTAATTAATATAATAGATAACCGTTTTTACAACATTGTCTTAGTTAACGTTTGTTGGAGGATAGAGACAGAGACAGAGACAGAGACAGAGACAGAGACAGAAAGATTAAAACTGAGAGACAAAAATTAAGAGACAAAATTTGAAATAAATTTTAGTATTCTGTTTGGTGTAAAGTGGGAGACAAAAATTAACACAAAAATAAAATTTTAATTTGATTTGTACAAAGAATAAAATTGGAATTAATTAATTGAAATAAAGATATTTTAGATATAAAATGTTATTAAAGTTTTAGTCTCTATCTCTACAAATTTTAGTTTTCTCTGTCCCTACTTTTTAGAAATAGTGAAATACTGAAATTTTGGAGACAAAACAGAGACAGCAATTTTAATATTAATCTCTAAACCAACAAATATGATATTGAATCTCAATCTCTCAATCTCTATCTCAATACCTCAAAACAAACACTACTTTAAGGAATAGATCTTACTATTGTCTGCCCTAGTGCAGTGGGTTTAGAAGATCATAAATAAGGAAATGGATTTGTG
>NC_029775.3:117426808-117484924 GCF_000817695.3 Arachis duranensis
TATATATTTTTTTAAAAAAACAGCATGCCAGGCCATTTCTATTTTTGTAAATTTGATTCTTGATAAATTTGATGTTAAAGAATTATATATTTTGTAGATTAATATAAAGGTGGATGGTAAGATAAAGTGGAGACCAAGAAACGTTTTCCGATAAATTGGTAAGATTAATATAATTGATTTTGTTTGGTTAACAAAGGGGCTAGAGGCCCAAATCAGTGCTACAAAAATTCTAAGCCCTGAGAATCTGGTTTATCTTTATCCATGAAGGAGGAAGCCTAGGGTGTACATGACATGGCTCGATCCAAAAATTCCATTTGGATTCGAATATTTTAGGAGTTAATTTAATTTGATGTGATTTTATCGAATTTATAGTCGAATAAATGTCTCAAAAATAAACCCTATTATTATTTAGAGTTAGGTCCGGATTAAGACGAACCCGACCTATGTACACTCTAAGTGGACTAAAAAAAGTATATATATTTTAAATTAATTTTAATACTATATTATATTAATTATAAGTTTATTATTTTGTTTTTAATTACACTTGTTGAATTAGAAAATAGATAAAAAAAATGTGAAATTAGAATTTATGGACAAATTCAAATTTAAATATGTATATCAACTTCTCGATAACAAGTATGTTTTTTCTTTTATATAAATAAGTGCATCATAATTTTTTGACATAAAGTTTATCAAGGTTTAGACCCAGTTTTAGTGTGACTCGAAAATAGTAAGATTTCACTAAATTTAAGATCGAGTAAAGGTATCAAAAATAGACCCGGTCATTATTTAATATTAAATTTGGATCAAAACGAACTCGACTTCACCCACCCCATGTACACCCTTAGGAAGAACATTCCAATATTGAATAACTAAACCCTGATCTATGCTCAAGTTGTTAGCCTCCCTATATAAGTGTGGGTGATACAAAAAATTTAGTCAGAGTGTGTTATATGTGTATACTAAAATTAGTCATTAAAATTGACTACTAGTATAAAATATATATTAAAATATAAATATATATTAAAAATAAATTAAACCACATATATATTTACACAAAATATATTAGTAACTGATTTTAGTATACGAATAATATTTTTGAATTCTAGTTTATGGATAGGAGATTCCGAATCCTATGATAAAGAACGGATCTGAATCTAGTTTCTCGTTCAAACTCGATAACAGCACTAGAATTGCACTCCATCCACACTTCCAAACTATTTATGTAGGTAATACTGATTTTCAAAGGGAAGAATTGATATGGGCATTTTCAGTTACGTTAATCCAAATCACAATTTGGACCCAAAACATATTTGTTAATTTGAATAGATCATTTTTTGGTTTAGGATAAGATTATTTTTGTCCATTGGTATTGTTTGGATTGAATTTGGGTCATATTTTGATATACTTTAATCGTTTAACCATGGAAAAAACTTGTAAGACCAAGAAAAAAAAACTATGGAAAATACTTGAGGTAATGATGCATCATTTGATAATTTTTTAGTGAGTTATATTAATAAAAATGGTAGTTTCTCACTAATTTTTTCATGTTTTTATCAAGATACTTTGAGTCTTTTGTTTTTATATATTTTGCAGAAAATTAGTGAAAATTTGTCCAATAACAAAGAAAAATTCAAAGAATTAAAGCTCAAATTAGAAACTANNCAAAAAAAAAAAAAAAAAATTAGAGAAGGAAAAATAGAAGAAGAAGTCACAAACAAAAAGTGCAACGTGAAGGAGCCATGTTATACATTGCGCTTAACTCTAGGAACAACTTTAAGTCACTTTGCCTCAAGGACGTACAACATGGAGAAGTCATATTACACATCTAAGTTCATTCTCATCCATGCATGCATTCATGTTTAACATGTACCATCCATGTTACACGTTAGGCCAAGAACCAAGAACCTCCCAGCACTCAGCCATTGCAGATGTGTAACGTGCACGGCTAAACAATTCAAGCCTCCAGAGCAACTTAAATGTGGGGAGTCCATGTGCTCTCCATGTGGGTTCGAGCAAGTTAAATGTGGGGGAGGCAAATTACATATTGAGCCAAAGGCCAGTGGCTCCCCCCATCTAAGATCGCACACGTTTAACGTGGATCATATCAGCCATGTTAAACGTTGGGCCAAAGGCCAACAAGTCTCCCTCCAGGTGTTGCCACACGTTTAACATGGACCATTCACGTTAAACGTTGAGCCAAAGGTCAACAAGTTCCCTCCTCCTTGAGCTCGCACATGTTTAAAATGGGGAAGTCATGTTACACATTGGGTCTCCCCCCTCTTCTCTCTCTTCGATACGTTTAACATGGATGGTCCAAATTAAATGTTCCTTCATGCTATGTTACACGTCCAAGCTTGCTTCATCCACATCTAAACCTCTTCTTCACTCAAATTAAATGTGGACTATTTCACGTTGTATATATATGGGCTCATCCAAGTTCTGTGGGAGTGAAAAATCATGAATAAATAAAGATTTGTTAAAAGAGTGGGCCTCAATTAAAAGGAATGATCTTTGCTTTATAGAAGTTAATTAAGGAAAAGATATTAGTTGATTTTGTTTTAGTTAAGTTTGATTATTAGGTTTTGAATTAATTAGTTTTTAGAGGTATATTTAAGGAATTTTTAGAAACCTGAAACCTTGTCAGTTATCTCGGCACACTTTTGAAATCCTGATTTGGTTTTTCTCTTTATGAATAACTAATTTTTTTTATTAAGATTAGGAGCTTTATTAATTTTTATGTATTAATGTTATTAATTTTCTATTTTTGATTTATGCATTGATATTTTTTAAGAATTAAGTTTCGTTTTTCATCACAAATATTTGAATATATTAAAAAATAGTTTGAATCTAAATTTAATTCTAAAATCATTCTGAAAAGGTTGTGTGTTAGAATTATAGTTAAAACTTATTCTCGTGATTCTCTGAATTTTGAAACTAATTTGATAAGTGGAAGTAAATCATCTAGAATTAAGGCATGTGAATTGTGTGGTTTTGGATTTGTGCATGTGCTTAACTCTTGTCTTAAATAATTAACTAAGGAATTAATGATTAATTAGGTTAAAGAAAAATTGAATTACTAAGGAATTGGAGGTTTGATTAATTGTGATTCACCATGAGAAATATCCTTGTATGATCAAGATAGAAAGTGATGAAAAGCATTATTCTTAAAAGTTTCAATATCTCTAAAATTTTAACGCTTTATTTCACATTACTTTCTGTAACACCCTACCACACTAAGCTTTACGCTTAAGCCGTAAAGCAGAGGTGGTGTGGTATTACGACCTCTAAAATAAAATAAGTACATATAATAGCAGAAGAATTATAATATGCTAGGAGCCGTGAAGAAAAGAGAAAACAAAATCGCAAAATAAAAGCGCAACGCTCAAGGAACGGGTTAACCTGTGACCTTGAAGAATAGAGGAAATAAAAAATCGCGAATATAAAAGCGCAACGCTCGAGAAATGAGTTAACTTGCGTGCAAAGAAAGCTACAGCTATCAAGTGTCAAGTAACCCAAAACAGGAATAGAGAGTCAAAGATACAAAATAACGAGCTCCTGACTCAGCCTGCGAAGTCAAGACTGGCCGGAGAATATTTACATAAAAGTACATATACACAATCCTGCCTCTCTATAAACCTCTAGGAGGATCAAAAGAACAAGTTATGCGGAGAGAAAACCAAGTATATATATACACATCATAGCATAACAAAATAACCCTGTAACCACTCCGCTTCAAGGGTCCAGACGCCTAACGAGATGCCTCTCGACCTGTATCTGAAAAATAACAACATAGTATGGAATGAGAACCGGAGGTTCTCAGTATGGTAAAGGTGCCACACACATAATATATAAGGTCCTGGGAATGCCAGAGGCAATCCTAGAACGCCGACACTCAGATTATAGAGCTTAAAGTATTAAATAGAAGCCATAAAAGGTGGTTTTCTAAAGATATTTAAACCTAACTTAAATTAACCTTAAATCTAAATCCCATTCTGTCATTCCTCCTTACCTCCAACTCCATCATGCATTTTCACAGACAAGTAAACAAACAAAGGCAAGCACAAGAAGGTTACAAGTACTGCAGATAACAAATATACATTTAACATGGCAAGTACATTTAAGCACACCCAGTTAATACACAAGCAAGTAAACATCATTCTCAATCGCATTTCATTCATCATCATATATCAATCATATTCAATCCTTATCCTTCATTATCACACCTCCCATTCCGTCCATCAATAGTTCCAATTCAAAACATAACTCATTCTTTTCTAAATGAATCAAACTTAAAACATACTCATTTTCTTAATAACTCTAAATCAAACCATATAACCTTTGAATCTAAATCTTTTTAAATAATCACATAAACAAAATCTCTAATTTTTTTATAAAATTTCGGCAGCATCTCCTCTAAAACTCGGACTTTGCCACCCTTTTCGGGTCCAAACCTGCTTCCTTTTCAATTCAACATACCCTTCCTCATTATCATAACAATCTCCACAAAAATCTACCTCAGATCAACAATTAAACTCATACAATATTCAAATCCAACAACCAAAATTCAATTGAGAGTCATAGTTCACAAATCCTAGGCTTTTAACACAAAATACCTCAAATCAATAATTCACCGAATCATTAATTAATCAACAAGCACCAAACCAACCGTGTTCATCAATAATAACATTCAACTATAATTCTCTCCAAATTAACATAACAACATTCACCATCCAAAATTAATAACTAATTATCCAATAAACTTCAACCAATTATATTCATCGACAAATTACTAAATATTAAACATACACCTGCATTCCAACTTATCATATGGTCATCTAGCTAAGTTTTCACAGAACATTATATATTAAATGTAAGAAACCTAAACCATACCTTAGCCGATTCCCAAGTGTTATTCCAAGAAAATTTTCCTAAAAGAACACAGCCCTCAAAACCTCAACTAATCTGCTTCCTCCAAGTTCCAATATTCACAATTTCAAGCTCCAATTATTTATTCACAACCTAATACACATTCATAACATATATATATCCAATTTAATACTCAAAGCTCAAATTCAAAGAAAATAAAATAGAATTATCGTATCCTCACCTTACCCAAGCTTCACATAAGTAAGAGTGAACATTTCTCTCAAGCTAATTGGATCCTAAAACATCAGAAATCAAAGAAATTCAATATTCCCACTTAAAATTCGAAAATTGGGGGAAGATGAAGCTGAGAGTGATTAAACAAGTTACCAGTGAAATTGTTCCGGTAGAAATGTAGAGCTCGACGCGGTGGACCCGTGGCCACAAACGGTGCGGCGATTGGAGCTCGAACGGAGAAGTTATGGGATTTGGAAATTTATCGTAGGAGGTTCGGGAGTTTTTTCTTCTCCCTGGAGTTCATCGTGATGCAGCAGGAAAAATGAAGAAGAAAGGGGCTTTCGGCTCTTTTAATGTGTTGGTCCGGTTGAACCGACGGCCCGGTTCGAATCCGGTTCAACCGGTTCGACCTGTTCGGTCTAATCTTGAACCAATTTCTTCGAAATTTGTGTCAAAATTCTCGTTTCGATGAGCTCTATCCTAATTTGATATAATATTCACATTTATAATCCTCCTTATTAAAAACTAATTTATTGACTAATTATCTACTAATTTAACCGGGGTTTACACTTTCTACATTCATTCACTGTTGCTTTCAATTGCTTTGCTGTTTAGTGTTTAAATTATCTCAAATCAAAATTTTGATTGTCTGACTAGAATAATTACTTGATCATTGTTACTTAGTTTGTTAATTTTCGTAACGATAACTCACTCATCGTGATATTACTTGATACAATTCGGTGCACTTGCCGATAGTTTGTGATCCGTTACCTTATAACTCGCCTTTATTGTGCATTATGAGTTAAACTCGGTTTTTATTGTGCATTATGAGTCATAACTCGGCCTTATTTATCATTCATTTTTTGCTTGTAACCGACACTTTCATTACCGACTTAATAACTATCATTTCCATATTAATGACCAAACGGTCATAACATCAACTCTATTCATCAATTTTATACCTATAGAAGGAACCTTCTATATCTAATCTCAAGGACAAAACATGATAAGTTCTATTTTATGTCTTACATTCTATATTCATATAATTATTACAAGGACACCACATGATAAATTCTATTTCATGTTTAACATTATATAATCATAAAATTCTTATACCTACATTTACTGACTTGAACGTCGAAGTGTCTTTGGCAAGTACTTGCTCTCCTTTTTTCTACAATGGATGAGGTATAACTCATCCCTGCGAGAATCACAAGGATCATTGAGAGGACGAGCTATACCAAGAGCAAAAAGGCTATACCGAGCTATAGCAGGAGCTAAGAAGCTACACGAGAACAATTGGCGCCGTCTGTAGGGATAAGTAAAATAATTCCTACTCCCTTCAAGTTCATAAAACTTGATTTACATTCAAATTTTTGAACCAATTTCAACAATCTTGTTTAAGATTTTATTTAATACCTCTTATCAATTTTTAATTTATCGTAACTTTTTATAAAGTATGTACCTTATACATTCGAATTGCTTCACTTTTACATATCATAATATTTCACATCTTATAATCGATCAATGAACCAATTCGAGAACAAACTTGGCTTTCAATCAATTCAAGTACAAACTCACTTATCAATTTTGCTAACTTTTTCAAAGTTCTCTACTTACACAAGTAAAATTATATATATTATTCACACATATTTTTGTATTTATATTTTGTGTAACTAATATTTACTGATTTATTAATTATATTCAAACCTCAATATGTGTTCTATACAATAATGACATATAAAAACCATGTCAATTGAATTTTTCTTTCATTATGTGATATATTCTTATTGCTTAATGATTTCATTTATACAATTAAATGAAGGTAATGATGAGTTCAAATTTTAAAACTTCCATAAAAATTAATTGTATATCAATTGTATATAACTGTTATACTATTCGCTTTTTGTTATTAAATTTTATGTTACTATTTGTTTAATGCAAAAAATTAAGCAAAAAATAATTACAAATATGCAATTTTGCTATTTTTACACAAAGAATATACCTCATAGCTAAACAAAATTTATTATATTATTAAATAATTAATTATTTTATTATTTTATTAACAAGTTAATGCAAATTCTACGAAATAAAGTTATAATATTAATAAATAAAATTAGGTAATCCAATTTGGTATTTATGACATTCATATATATCAGCTTCTTTTCTACAATTATCAACTTTTAAGGTATATTTTTATACTTTGAACTCTTTTACTTTTACAATATATATTATTCAATATATGTTGCGACTTTGCACATATTCATTTTCTCAATTTTATCTTACTCATGTCATATTACCTTCACTATAAATTATAAATATTCAATAACTAATTATTTTGAGCGATCAATTCATTAATAATAAGCTGACGTGGGTCGGAAAAATTTTCAAGACAATTAACCATTATATCCTCGGATTATACAATCGATTCTGTCAATGGATATCTATTTCTGAACTTTTCAGTTCACATACAATCAAATGCTATATGCATGTCATGAAAAATTGTTCTCAAGCGAAAAAATATCCCCACACAACTATCTTGATTAAATAACTATTACCACTCAATTATTTGTTGAATAAGTGCCGACATAATAACCCGAATAAACTTGGGGGGTCACCGTATCATTATTCACTTATCTTTTAACCGAGTTATAACTCATTTTATTTTTCTAAGCTTAGCCTGCATCATATGATCGACAGACAAAGCTTGGGGGCTGTTATTCGTCACTTTATAACTCGGTCTTTATTGTGCATTATGAGTCATAACTCGCCCTTAATTATCATTCATTCTTTTCTTGTAATCGACACTTTTATTACCAACTTAATGATTATCATTTCCATCTTAATGACCAAACAGTCATAACATCAACTCTATTCATCAATTTTATACCTATAAAAAAAAACCTTTTATATCTAATCTCAAGGACAACACATGATAAGTTCTATTTCATGTTTTACATTCTATATTCATAGAATTATTATAAGAACACCACATGATAAGTTCTATTTCATGTTTAACATTCTATAATAGAATTCTTATACCTCTTAACTTGAACGTCGAAGTGTCTTTTACGGATACCCACTCCCTTATTTTCTCATTGCCAACATATACCTCATCTTAATGGAGAGCTTACAAGTATTCACCGGCAGATGAGCTATACATTAGCCAACTTCAACAAAAATAATTTGTAATTTTATAAAAATGCATCAGGCAACATTTTTATTTTTTAGTCATAAAAAGTGAAAAATTGGCTAGTATTTATTTATTAGCAAACTAGCATATTTGTTATTCAATTTATAAAATGGTTAAGATGAAAAATAGGGTTTTTTTTTATATATTAGATAAGAATTTGTGTGATGCTTTAATATTAGAAGTGATGGTGTTTTACAAAATTTTGGGTGGAATAGAATTCATAAAAAACAGATTATCAGTACGGATTATTTTTTTAATTTATAAAGATAATACACATATCATGTATTATAAATACAAAAACGGTGTATTATCAGTGCAATAAGTATTCTGCTTATTGTGCTTGCACAACAATCTCAAAAAGTTGTGTATTGTGCTTGGGTGAAATCCCATTCTATTTGCCCTTTAATATTAAAATAAAAAATCCGAAAAGCACAGCTAAAAAAAGAGAAACAACAGTAGTATCGTAGCATGGATCACTTTCTTTATTCAAGTAATGAACTGTAGAATCACGTGGATTACAAAGGACAAAATAAAGCTTATTGATTTGATTTCAACATAAGCCAGCATGAAATAATTCATTAAACAGATGCATCACATGCTTATTAAGAACAAGCCCCACTTGAATCCCCCCACTCCCATCTTTACTCTCTGCCATGCCAATGGTGATTCCTCTGTCCACCGAAGTTATCTCTACCTTTTCAGGCTTCCCCCATCCAAAATCGATTCCATAAACACCAAACCTCGCTGATCCCGCTACTCCTATTGGTTTCTTCCCTTCTTTCACCATCATCGCCGCTCTAAAGAACATCGTCTCTATTCCATCAAGCGCTCCTTCCATAGTACCAACCGATCTTATCTTACTGTAAATCTTTTTCGCAACAATCACCAACGCGTTTTCTTTTCTGAAGTCCTCTGCTTTTATTGCATCAACGATATGTCCGGCAACACAGTTCCCAAAGTAGTTCTCGTGAACTGGAGGGTCCAATTTAGCCCTGCAATCCACAGCGAATCCAAACATGAATTTATTTTCATTATTGTTATCCCTTTTTTTGGATTCTTCATCAGTTGCTTTTACGATGCAAACAGAAACATAGGCACACGTGAGAAGAAAAGTCGACAACTTTGGTTGTTGCTTCGTAGAAGAAGAGATAACTATGACATCTTCATCATCCACCGTGGTGTCCCAATTGGACAACACCCTGTTCCTTAAATAATATATATTTATATATAAATATATAATACTTTAATTTTAATGTATAAATAATATTTATTTAAAGATTGTTCAGAGTTGGGGGAAAGCAAAGAGTCTTAAACGTTTGTGCATATTCTTTTTGGTGCTGTAATCTAAATAAAGTCAAAAGAAGAAAAGAAAAAGCAACTAAGCTTCAATTTTTGTGCATATTTATTAATCTCTATTGAAAAGTAAAAGTTTTTAATTTTGAACAAAATTCAATGTATGAAAAATTGAAAACCGTATATTTTTTTATCTAAATAATAAAAAAGAATACAAAACAGAACACTCATCTTAAATCAAATATAATGATTTGTTAGAGAATTTTATAAGATTCAAACTAAATAATATTATTAAAATTATTTTTCGTGTTATATTTAGTCATTTCATTTGTAACTTTATTTATTTTTTTACACATATAATTAAATTACATATTTTAATAATAGTTTCTAATTCTTATTAACTGAATCAACAACTTTAGATTTATACTCACTAAAAGAATCATACAAAAAATAAAAAATATCTAGATAATCTGTTTTATATATTATATCTTTCAATTCATAATCTCAAATTAAAATAAGACCCCTACAAATCATAAAAAATTCTTATTGGATAATGGATGAGGGAAGATAATTACCAAAACAACTCGCAATCCAACCTCTATTAAAATAATTTCTAATAAGATAACCAAATTCAGCAAAGCTTAAATCAGTAAACAAACTAGCATTACAATAACTTTAAAACTATTATCTATAAGAGGTTTCCAAGACAAACAATTCTTGAGGGTACTAGAAGAAGTATACCTACTCATATATAACCCTAGATTTATGATCATACTTTTTTATAAGAACAACCACTTTGTGATATGTCCAATAATTTTTAACATTGAAAATGTAATTGCACCTATACCTCCACAACTACCACACTTCGGCCCCTAAAAGAGCCTCCTTACCAGAGATGACCTTCCGAAACTAAACTTCCATAAAAAAACCTTCAACTGAATCAATAACTCGAGGATCTAGCATCTTCCACATAATTCTGGAATATACACAATCTCTAAAGCAATGTTCTACTGTCTTTGGAGTCGCAATGCATCTCTGGCACATAACCGAACTAGCTAAATATCGCCTGAAGCAGAAGACTTCTGTTGGGAGAGTGTTATGAACCTCAAACCACACAGTTAATTTGATCTTTTCTAAAAGATTCAAGTATCAAAGTCAATTCTAGTTGCTATTTTTATTCCAATTCAATTTATTTTTTAACAACTAACGATAACCCTCTCTTTCACTATACCCTTTTGTTCTTGTAGGCTATTAACTCCAACCTAGTTTCATGTAAGTCAAAGTCGGATAGTGCAAGCAGTGAATGAAATGCTTGGCTTTAAGAGGAATTGTTGATGTAAGTCTCTCCACCTCTCAAGATCCATCATGCCAGAAATTCACCATTATAAAATCATACTTAGATATGTGAACATAAAGAATAAGATCACAAAACTTTTCAGAAGGAGTCCACTCATCATACTACACAGATTATTGCACATTCCCAACATTTCATCTAAACTCATCCTTGAGAGCATCAAATTTTGTGAATGAACTTTCAAATGGCTGAAGCGTTCTGACTGTTGTTGTTACCAGGAAAAGTTAAATTTCGAAAATATTTATGTATCATAACCTGAACCCACAATTTGTCTATATTATTAAAGCAATTTCAAACTAATTTGCCAATAAGCGCCATGTTAGTTGAATAGGTATCCCTAACACCCAAACCACCCACTTTTTTAGGAGTTATAACAATGAAAAAATATAAATAACCAATAACAATATCTCACTTAACCAGAGACAACCCTTTCCCATTAGTTTGGCATCTCCATAAAAATTGTCTTATCAAAAAATTAATCTTTTCACAAGCATATTTTAAAAGAAGAGCAAGCTACATGTTGTAAATCGAAATTGAAGTCAATCTCAATTTAACCAAACAAAATCTTCCTACCTTATTTAACAAACACTCCTTCCCACTAGCAAATTTTTTCTGAATCTTTTCAATAGCATCTGGAGAAATTTCTTAGAAGACTTTTCATGTCCAATATTCACCTTTAAATATCTTCTCAAATTTTGACAAAATCAAATAGTATAAACTCTAAAAAATATCTCTTTTCTTTTTTAAAAATATTCTTTGAATTCTAAGTCTTAAATTTACTAAAATTTACCTTCAATTCTGATGTTTTAAAAAATAATTTCATAATCCGCATAATTTTTTCTATTTGAACTTTATAGCTTTATAGAAAAGCATATAAACAATATTTTAATGTAATGAAGTAATTTTAAGTTTATTTTTTGGGAAAACTTTCAAGTGTATCATTCACTTTATTGGTATTCTGATGAACCATGTACGAATCACTGACAAAAATAAATTTTGTTCTGTTCTACTATGTGTAATATCAAAACAGTACAAAAAAATATAAGAAAGACAGTTCAGTGTAGTTGTTTGGGCTATTTTGAGTTGAGCCATCCTAATAAGCGTGTGATTGCTTATTGGACCCAAAAAATTGACTCGATGACTCTTTCAACTTGCAGCCCGGTTCGTTATTAGATCCTCCAACCCAGTTAAAAAAAAGTTTACATTCTTGGTTTGTCGAAAGATATGAGAAAATAAAAAAGGATCATATTTATAATTTATTGTTTAATTTTGACATTAAAAGGCCATATTTTAAATAACTAATGAAGAAACAAAATTAACTATCCTAGATTTTTTACTAATTTAAAAATTTATGATTGAATTTTTATGGTAAATAAAAAATACTAGAAAATTTACTCTTTAAAATATTTTATAATAGGTTTTACATTAAATATAAAAATAAAATTTTTAAATTATTTGTATTTTTTAATAAAAAATAGCTTGAAAAAACTTAATTTATAATTTTTATCTAGGATAAAGTATTAAATTAATTCTTTACGTTTGTACTTAATCCTGTTTTAGTACTTAAAATTTAAAGAGTCCTATTCGAATACAAAAAATTTCATTTAGTTTCAATGTAGTTCTACCGTGAAATTAATGTTAAATAATTAATAAAACCTTAGTTTTCAAATTTAAAAAACTTATATAACTAAACTTTTCGATTGTTGAAGGGAGTTTCCTGCGGTAGAGATGACAATAGCCTTGTTCTTGTCGCTACCAGCAAACTTTTCTACGAAAAGCGAGTTCTCGACAATATTATTCATGTGCTTGAACCAAGGTTAGTGGCTCGTAGTGATACATCTATTGCTGATCCTATGCCTCTTAAGTTTGTATCTCTTCTCTAGAGAAGGAGACATTAAGATTTAGTAGAACGGTGAGGTTAATTATTTAATATTAACTTCGCAGTAGCACTACATTGAAGCTAAATAAAAAATTTTTAGATTCAAATATGACACTTTAAATTTTAGAGACTAAAATAGGATTAGACCCAAACATAGAGGACAATTTAGTACTTTATTCTTTTATCTAATATAAAAATTTAATTATAAACTTTTAAATTATAAAAATTTAATTAAATATTTAATAAAAGTATAACAACAAACAGAATAATAAAACCATACACAAAAATTAAAATAAAATACTGTAAATTTTTTAAAAAATTAATAGTAATTACTAATTACGGATTAAAAATTTGTAGTCCCTCTAATATTAAGTTCTGGGATCAAGTTCATTTGTTGTGTGTGGAATCATTTTGCCCGTCCATAATATAACTAAAATAACAAAATAAAATAAAAGGTAATTCACATTAATAAACCAACATTCATCCAATTTTACACGAATTATCCAAAATGAAAAATGCAACGTGAATCACCCCAATCACATTTTTATGTAAATCGAATGAGTAAGACTAAATTTAGCTTTCTATATAAATCGAAACAGTTTGATTCGATTTATACATATTTGCATGTTGTCCTAGTAAATCTAATCAGACTATTTCGATTTATGCATGCATGTATGCTATCCTAGTAAATCTAAACACATTATTTTTATAAAAATTATTAATTTCTAAAAAAAATCAATGTGATTTAAAATTGTTCATTTGAAATTAACACATTATTTTTATAAAAACCAACACATTTAAATCAGTATTCAAACAAAAAAATTAGTATTAAAAAGAATAAAAAATTATAAAAAATAAAAAATTTTAATAAATTTATTTGAACATATATAATTAAAAATTCAAATGTGTTGGTTTATATAAATATAATGAGCTGGTTTTAAATGGACAATTTTAAATCACTACTTTTACGTAAATTCATATATTTTTCTAAAAACTAGTGATTTTTACGTGTACGTTAGTAATTTAAAACTAATTGTTTATCTCTACTGTAATTTGAAACCATCTATTTTAAATAGTTCAGTACAAATAAACATGAAAAAGTTATTAATAGGATAAAATATTATTTTGGGCAAAAAACGCAAATGAGCCAAGGCTAGCTCAATTTTACGCAAATCCGCCAAATGAAACTTTGCTACGACAATCCACCAGATCAAATATTTATATAATTCGAATCAATAAGATTCGAATTAGCCTAACACATAATTCGAATTGATAAAACTCGAATTACTATATGACAATGTAAGGAGGTAGTTCGAATTAACTTGTCCCGAATTAGCATGCTCACTCACACGTAATTCGAATTGATTTGTCACGAATTAAGATCACGAGTAATTCGAATCAATATGATTCGAACTACCAAGTCATAAATCGAAGCATCTTAATTCGAATTAGTAGGTTTAGGTGAAGAAGTTCATATTTCGAATCAAATAGACTCGAATTATTCACACCTGGTAATTCGAATGTAATTGATTCGAATTAGTAAGGATCCGTTTTCTATATATATGTTGTGAACTCATGTTGCTGTGAACAAAGAGGTGAGATGGCTAGTGAGGATAGTTTTCTAGTGCTAGTACACCACAGAGGATCGATTAAGAGAAAAACTCGATCTGGGGTGAAGTTCACGGATAAGGATCCTTTATGTATTATCATGAGCCCCGTGACCAGTTACGATGGTCTCGTGAGCTCTGTGCTTGGCAAACTTGGTCTGGAAGGAGTGAAGAGAGTTAAGAAGTTTTTCTATCGCATTCCAATCACGGTGCTCCACGATACGGTGAAGTATGATTGTTTCACGATCGGGAGTGATGAGGACTTGCAGGTCATGTTTCTTTCTCGTAGGCAGTTTCCGGAGGTGAGGACACCGGAGCTGTTGGCTAAGTTCGTCGACGTGGTATCTAGCTCTGGTTGGTCGAACCGGAATGCCAACACTATAGCCACGGCGGCCGGTTCGAGCTCGAGACCTGCGGTTGCTTCTTCCTCCGTTCCAGTGTATGAGGCAGCGGTCCAGTCTGCCGCCTCCCCATCGTTTGCTGTTGATCTCGCCGGCAATGTTAGAGACGAGGTTGGATATGATGAACATCATCCGACTGAAGTACAGTGTCCTCCTCCGGCTGGTGTTGGCGAGGGATTGTGTGATGATCCAGATGATGATGAAGTCAAGCCGGATATTATCGCTGATGAAAGCGGCGATGATGTTGGAGCGAGTGATCCGATAAGGCCTACTGGTGGTTCTAGTTCTGGCACAAATCAGTACCCACCCTATTTTTCATCTTTGGATCTGGATGCCATGAGGCAGGACTGACATCTTGGGCAGCTAGCTGGATTTGGCGCTAGAGATACCGACGGGTCTGCTGGTATAACAGAGTTCCAGGTTGGTCAACAATTCCAGGATAAAGATGAGGCGCTGTTAAGTGTCAAGACGTATAGCATCCGCCGAGGGGTACAGTATAAGGTGGTTGAGTCTGACTATCACCGGTACGTGGGAAAGTGTTCTGAGTTTGGGAATGGGTGCACATGGTTGATTAGTCTGAGCCTCCGACAGTGCAAGGGCATCTGGGAAGTCAAGCGGTACAACGGGCCGCATACCTGTCTCGCCACCTCCATCTCCAGCGACCATAGGAGCTTGGACTACCACGTGATAGCGACATTCATCATGCCAATGGTTAGGGCTGACGCATCCGTCAACATCAAGGTGCTTCTAAATGCAACGACAGCACACTTTGGCTTCAGGCCTACATACCGGAGGGTGTGGATGGCCAAGCAGAAGGCGGTAGCAATCATCTACGGGGACTGGGATGAGTCGTACAATGAGCTCCCTCGGTGGGTCTTAGGAGTTCAGTTGACTATGCCTGGCACTGTAGCAGTCCTCAGGACCTGCCCTGTTCGAGTTGGTGGACAGGTGGATGAGTCTCAGGCTTATTTTCATAGGATGTTCTAGACTTTTCCCCCTTGTATCGAAGCATTTCGTCATTGCAAGCCGTTGGTGAGTATTGACGGCACCCATCTATATGGCAAGTATGGAGGAACGTTGCTTGTGGCGATTGCACAGGACAGGAATTCCAACATACTCCCTGTGGCATTCGCACTAGTTGAGGGTGAGAATGCTGAGTCATGGTCCTTCTTTCTCTCCCACCTCCGTCAGCACGTGACACCTCAGCCAGGTCTGTTAGTTATTTCAGATAGGCATAACGGCATCAAGGCAGCACTTGAAGCACCTGATGGGGGATGGCTACCTCCGTCTGCATACCGGGCATTCTGTATTCGACACGTTGCAGCGAATTTCGCCCTCACCTTCAAGGGCAAAGATGCCCGGAGGCTTCTTGTGAACGCCGCATATGCGAAGACCGAGGTGGAGTTTGACTACTGGTTTGACATCCTGCGCTCTGAGAATCCGGTAATGTGTGACTGGGCGAACCGAATTGAGTACTCGTTGTGGACAACGTACTATGATGAGGGTCGGAGATTCGGGCACATGACGACCAATATATCAGAGTGTGTCAATTCAATCCTGAAGGGGGTAAGGAACCTCCCTGTTTGCTCGCTGGTGAAGGCCACATACGGAAGGCTGGCTGAGCTATTTGTCCGTAAGGGTAGGGAGGCCGAGGCTCAGATGGGTACTGGACAACAATTCAGTCAATACCTAGTAAAGTGTATCGAGGCCAACCTGAAGACAGCCAGGTGCTTCACGGTGACTGTTTATGACAGGGATAACTCGGAGTACACCGTGGCTGAGACGACTCCGACAGGTTCATTCTCACTTGGTACGTACAGGGTCTCATTAGGGTCCAAGACTTGTGATTGTGGATACTTCCAAGCACTTCATTTCCCGTGTCCTCACGCCCTGGCCTGCTATGCTTATTCACGTCTTACATGGCAGCCTTACGTCCACCAGGTCTATCACCTTAGTTCCGTTTTTGGTGTCTATCAGATGGGATTTACACCTCCCATTCCAGAGGGTTTCTGGCCACCATATGCCGGGCCTACCGTTATACCGGATCCGAACATGAGGTGTGCAAGGGAGGGTCGTCCGAGGTCCACACGCATTTGCACCAACATGGATGATGCAGATCCGAACCGGCCAAAGAGATGTGGCCTCTGCAGGCAGCCAGGACACACCCGTCGTAGTTGTCCACAAGCCACAGGACCCAGCGGGAATGCTGGAATTAATAGGAGATATGGTTTGTCTGATTTTATTTCTTACTATATCAGCAGATGTATTTTATTTCAGTTAGCGACCATTGTTCTACGTGGAACTAAGTTGTATTCTAAAAGTGTTGAAAGTTGTAATTCGTACCACATATGTATGTTGAATGTCTTTCTAATTTTGTAATTTAGTGACTATAACAAACTACACTAGCTGGTGGGATGACTGATAATATGTAACATAACACCAAAGTACATAACATAACATCAAAGTACATAACATCCTTTGTACATAACATAACATAACATCGAAGTACATAACATCAAAGTACATAACATCAAAGGATATAACATAACACTGATAACCAACAAAGAAGGTACATAACATAAACATAATAACACGACATACACCACAATCCATAAATCATCTAAATAGGTGCGACCCCGTGCCACATCGGCGTGGCACCCGTGTCCTATAACCCCTACGTATAAGTGGCTCCTCATCCTCAATCGAGTCATCGCTGTCATCCGGAACTGCGTCTGTCGGGGTCCTGGGCGGAACATGCACGGGTCTGGATGATGACAGATCGGCAACTGAATGTGACCCCAGAGTATGGGCCGATGCTGGCGTCCTACCCATGGCAAAAGTATGCGCAGGAGGAACCGTGGCATGCTCGTTTAGATCTACATCTAGAGGTGCCTGTGTCGCTGTCGTGTGAACCCGTCCTCATGCAGCCTCATCCTCCTGCATAATGGTCCGGATATCCTCAAGGAAATGCGGTCTACCGAACTCGGCGACAATGCCATCACTAGCAAGGAAGTCTGGAAACATGGAGCCCGGACTCACCCATGGAGTACTCTTCTGAAGGGTCTGATCGTCACCGGAAACACCGACAAAATAATCTCCAAGTGGTCCACCCCCAAGCCCAGCCTCAGTGTGACTCGTCGGATCTCCCATGCCAGATCCGTACCACTCACCATCATGCCCCCCTGATGGGGCCTATCAACCCCCACTGCAGCACCTCCTCCAGCAACATCCCCCCAGCCTGATGGGCACCCTCTCTAGTAGCAGCACCCCTCCTCCTGCCTCCACGGCCACGTCGTCTCCCGCCACCCGTAACTGCATCCTCGACGTCATCCATAGCATGATCAACCCAATTCCACTCACGCTGGCTACGACGTGTCCCGACCCGTGCTCTCCTCTTAGTACGACGTTTGTCAGGAACATCGTCGACTCGGGCCATATCTGGAACTCGGCCTGCACCCCTCTGCGTCGCCTCATCCGGAATAGGAATACCTCTCGGATCCCCCAATAACATCTCCGGTGACAGGAACCTCTTTCCGTGCTGATGTCACTATGTCAAGAAATCATGTGAAGGACCGGGTTCGGGCACGATGTCGAACTGTAAAATGTGCTCCGCACGCTCCTGCCAGTGAAGATGCCAGTCTAATATGAACTGAAAAAAGCAATCAATAACAATTTAACACTTCTGTTAGACAATATAAACTGAAACAACGACTGGAGCTAAGTATGGTTTCAGCTTACTTACATCCCGAGGCTGTAACAAGTCGATCTTCAGGCGAGCCATCTGTACCCGAGGTCCCTTATTGCTAATCCAAGGATTGTAACCAGACCATCTGCAAAAGAGGTTAAACATTCTACTGCATTCATCACTCACTCTACAATGCATGAAATTGCTTCCATAATCGAAAATAAATATAATAATGATACATAGCAGAAAACAATAACGGTACCTTGAGGAAAGGGGCCAGCTAATCTCATCATACCCAGTAGGCCTAAATGAAGGAAACCTCCAGAAGATCCAAGACTGCAGTAACTGTAAAGGCCCAGCTAATTTCACGACATGTCTGTTGGCGACTCGGCACATGCACCGGTACAACCATACTAGTGTCGCCGACCCCCAACTGTAGCCACCCATCTCCTCAAGCCGAGCAACATAGAGTAGCCATCTGATGTGTATACGATTGCCGGACTTGTCGGCAAACAGCTGCGTGCCCAATAACATCATGATATAGGCACGGGCAAAGCGCCTAACTGTCTCCTCATCAGCCCCGTCGGGACACTCTCCAAATGTCTCCTGGAACCAGGTGCAGTTGACTGTGAATTTCTGAACCTGGTTCTTGGGAGGTAAAACACCGAGCAACTCATGGAACCACTGCCAAGCTTGCCTCCCACCCTCAATGTACAGGTGAAAGTCCGTCAGGCGACCACTGACGTAATGTCCGTCCACTGGCAACCCCAGCTGGTATGCAACGTCCTGAAGCGTGATGGTGCACTCCCCGAACGGCATGTGGAAGGTGTGCGTCTCAGGCCGCCACCTCTCGACGAATGCGCTGACTAGGGGCTCGTCTAGTCGGAACCATCTGTCGTTCAGTCTCGCAAGATGGTACAATCCGGCCATCTGCAAGTACGGAACGCACCTCTCATCAAGACGCATCCCCTGCTGCCGCCTAATGCTGATATGCAACGACGAGGCTGGCCAGTACATAAACCGCATAATTAGAACAGATCCACAAACCACTAACGTATACAATTTATTTCGTAAAGAACCAAAAAATAAATCGTGTAACACAACATATATGAAACAGGCAACCAACATTGTATACACAAACCGCTAACATGAACCACGTGCAAAAACCATTAACAAATACAACAATCACTAACAAGTAAAACCGTTAACAAAAACCACTAGCATACACCTCTATCATAAACCACAACCTTAAACCGCTAACCGTCACTAAAACCACTATCCAAAATCCATTAACAAAAACCGCTAACAAAACACAATAAAAAAAACCACTAACAAAAACCATTGGCCTAAACCACTACCTTAAATCGCTAACACTAACATAAACCGCTATAAAAAACCATTAACAAAAACCACTTGCCTACACCACTATCCTAAACCACTATCCTAAACCACTAAATGTTACATAAACCATTACAAAAAACCATTATCAAATACCACTATCATAAACTGCTTTCATCAATCACTACCATAAACCATTAACAAAAAACACTATCAACAGCGCAACATCATAAACCACTAACCTCGTCGTTGATCACCCCGGCGATATGAGCAACTCCATCCAAACGATAAAGCCTCCCCGGATCGTCCCCCATCCCCTGAATATGCCTCTCTTGTCTTACTCGGCCCGAATGTTGGTCGTTTTCTCTGGGATTTGGTGGGGTATGAGAATGACAAAGTGATTCGAATGAACTTGGTTCGAACTCCTTATATAGCCGAAACCCTTGTAATTCGAATCAACTAGATTCGAATTACTTATGTTCACAAAGCCCTACTAATTCGAATCGATATGATTCGAACCCCACTCACGTATCCTTATCAATGTAATTCGAATTGATTTATTTTGAACTACACTATTATAATTCGAACCTACTCGTTTCGAATTACTAAGGATTTTTGCATGATAATTCGATTCTTATTGATTCGAATTACATTGGAACATAGCTTCGAAGTAATTCGAATTGATTCAACTCGAATTACGTGGAAATCTAATTCGAATCCTATTGATTCGAATTATATAAAAATGAGTTCTGGTGGATTAAGGTATCAAACTTTGATTTGGCTGATTTCGGTTAAAATGAGCTCCCCTTGGCTCAATTAGGTTTTTTACCCTATTATTTTCTCCAAGAGAACCCTGTTTAGTTTATTTAATGGGATCAAATATTATTTTGGTTCTCAATTTTCGACCAAATCTTAATTTGATCCCGAACGTTTCAAACGTCATATTTCAATCCAAAAAAAAAAATTCAAATCTCCTATTTCAATCCTAAAAAATATTTAAGCAGGTTTAATGTTGTCCCACAATTAAATTTGACATAAACAATTCGCATATTGAATAACTAATAACATTCGATTTTAGTATGTAAATAATATCGATGCATCAACGGTGATTAATATAAAAATTTTTCTTTTGATTTTGAAGCGTTCATGATTGATTATTAAGATTTAAAATTTTGTACAAAAAAAATTGAAAAAAAATGTTATAAAAATATTTTGGCTATATTTTTTTAATATATAAAAAAATATAATTTAATTAGTAATATTATTAATGTCTATATCACTCATTTTATTAACTATTAGTGTTAAATTTAATGATAAAACTATATTAAATCTGTTTAAAATTTTTTGGAATGAAAATAATATTTAAAATATTAAATATCAAATTAAAATTTATTCCAAATATAGATGACCAAAAATACTACTTTATGAATAAAAGAGTGTGGCACCATTCTTTACTACATTATGTTAATAGATGGATAAAATTTAATTCTATTTGTTATCTGTTGGTTAAAATTTTCAACCTAAATCATAAACCAAAAAATAAATAAAAAATGCCAAATTTAACAATTATAGTTCCACCGTTTATAATCCCATAAAACAATGCTAGCTAAAATTCATACAAAAATAATGTACCCAAAATCATTCATTACCCACAATTTAATACAAAAAAAACCATGCACAAAAAAAGTTCATTAGCGGGGTGCCATAAGGGAATCAGCTAAATCAAAACAAAAGATCATGACAAAATTAAAACATCCAAGGAATGAGCTACCAAGCCACCAACCATTACCAACAAGGGAAGCCATTTGTCAAGGGGCAGCAGGGTGTAATTTTGATAAATCATACCTCGTTAAATGTAAAATTTGATACACACCTTACAATACTTTCCATTATAAACACATGTTACATAAAAAATCTCATCCATTCATATTTTTAAATTAATATTTTAACGATATAGATTTAACATACACCAGTATACCAATAAAATACATTGGTATAGGTAAAATTCTTCTTATTTTTTTTTACTATACTTTTGTTTGGTTTGGAATTATTTAAATTAAATCATCGGCTGTCAGATTTTGTATTGGGCTTTCTATTCGGTGGAATGAGTACTGAGTAGGTATGAAAATGTGTCTCTTTTTATTTAAAGTATTTTAGAGTTTAATAAAGAGTTAATTTTGTTTTACTAATGATAAATTTTTAAATAAAATTTTAATTTGTGATAAATTAATCATTGACCTGTTAAATTAGAAAATATATTAAGAGTAACAAAAAAAGTTAAATTTTTTAACCAATATCAATTAATTTTTAAAATTATTTTTTATTTTAACTTCTAAAATCTAAATTTTAAATATTAAATTCTAAACCATCTAAAATATAAAAATTACAAGAATAATATTGTAATAAAAAATAAAAATTAATCATTAATGTTTTTATAGTTATTCAGAATTTTATTTGTGCAAGAATTGTTCAGAATGGCAATCTTAAACGGCAAATCCATCCCTTAGTCTCTGCATGCCTTAGACTCTAAATTCGTAATGGGAACCTCTAACTTGCAAAACCAAAGCTTGACATGCTTTCTTATGAATCGCTACAAATATAGTTTACCTCTCTTGTAAATATATTTTAAAAAACAATTATATGTGACTAATAAAATTTAGAGAAACATAAAAGGGTTGGAAAATTTTATTTATTCATTATCAGTAGTTAATGAATAATGTTTAAAACTATAAATTATTAGACTAAAAAAATTATATTAATAATTAAAAATACTGATAAAAAAATAAATTTAACTGATTTTTTATTTTTTATTTTTAGTTAATTTTTATCTAATAAAAATATTTATATTAAATTATAAATTTTAAATTTTAATAATATAAAAATAAAATATTAACTAAAATATTATTATATTAATTAATATTAATAAAAATTATTAGTCTTTCTAACATTACTTAAATTTAAATATTCACCATCCAATGAATTATACTTACTGTCATCATAATAGTTAATTAGAATAATCAGCAATCTCCATGTTATTATCACCTTTTCTTTAGTCAAAGTTAAAAAGAAAAAATAAATCTTGTTTGACTAGTGCATACGTATGTCTTGTCCGGCAAACTTTCCACCATGACTACTAAATCAGCCATATCTAAAGTTAAAATTAAAAAACAATAAAAATAAAATTTAATAGTTAAAGCATATAAAAAAAGTTTTTGACATTTGTATATTGAGATTAATAGATTTGTTCACATTGTTAGATTCAAATCATGGCCGGAAAAAACTTTCTATATTCTCTATTTAAAAATATGAAAATTTATTTATAATTAAATTTGATAAAAAAAAAAGACTTAATTATTTTTACAATAAAAATTTGGAAACTCGCTATTAACAGACACCCGTGATATACATAGCGAAATGCCGAAATCCTAAATCCTAAATTAAAATGATTGTATCATCGTGATAGAAGTTAGATGACTAACTTAGATTTATTAAATAGTCTTTTTCAAACCTTATTTATTTATTTAAGACAAGAAGTGTTTTTTATATTTTTCTAATTATTATTACATGAAAATGACAACCAAAAAGCAAAATTCCATTCTCCGGCAAAGTGGAAAACATATCTAGAAAACTATAGAAGCCGTGTCAACTATGGATTTGGCAACAAATTTAGGCCCTTGTTTTCTTTGAATAAATCGTCATCTGTGATGTAAACAAGGCAACGCCACGACAACAACAAAAACGCATTTCGCTACCATGCATACTTCTCTACTCTTAAGTTTTAAAAATTATAATTATAATATCAAAGCTCAATTTCACTTAACTTTCTCAAACACATACATGAAAAGTATCAACTACCGGTATACGAAAAATTAACAATTAAAATAATTATTTATATAAATAATATATATATTTATGTTGATATATACTACGACTAATTTTTATGTAGTTTATTTTGACCGATGAGAAGTTAATTCATTTATCTAATTTATCTAATTTTTTTAGGATTATATTATCTCTATATTAAAATTAGCCACTAAAATTAGTTATTAATATAAAATATATATTAAAATATAAATATACATTAAAAATAAATTAAATTACACATATATTTATATAAAAATATATTGATAATTGATTTTAGTAGTTAATTTTAGAATACAAATAATATTTTTATTTTTTTATTTATATATATTAACTCTAATTTGCATGTAGTTTAATATACTTATGTATAAATTTATATATAATTTAATTTATTTTTAATATATATTTATATTTTAATAAATATTTTATACGAATAGAATTGATCTTAACAATGAATGATTTTAATACGAGGAAGTATAGAGAAATAATGAAGTATATATACAATATGTATAATGGAGGTTTAGAGATGTTCAATTAAGTAGGATATCAAATATTTATTATCTCTGATACCTGAATGGTTATTTTAGATAGTATGGATGTATTGTGTTTGAAAAATTAATAGTATTTTACTCTGAATATTCATTTTTTAACTCATATTAAACTAAATAAATAGCTCATTATACACGTTGTACAAATATTTTATTGGCTCCGCAAAATTCCTTTAATATATAGCTGCTTAATAATTGTGACGTGACAATAGTCCATATAATAATGAACTTTCTCATCACATTCTAATCACATTATTCTACAAAAAGAGATCCATTACAACCGCCATTGCAGGCCGCCCAACCATACCATACGTTTTCCTCTGTTTCTCAAATTTCCACCACCACCACCATCATCATCCATGGCTTCTTCTAACAACAACATCTCCATCAAAATCATTGACAAATGCAGAGTTTCTCCACCACCAGCGCCATCAACCGATGTTACTGTTTCTCTACCTCTCACTTTCTTTGACTTGTTCTGGGTTCGCTTCCACCCCGTTGAGCGTGTCTTCTTCTACAAACTTCACTCTCCTCCATCTTTCTTCATCGAACATGTGCTTCCCAAGCTCAAAACCTCGCTCTCTCTTACCCTCCAACACTTCCTTCCTCTTGCTGGAAACCTACTTTGGCCTTCTCATTCAGATAAACCAATCCTTCAATACAATCCTGGTGATGGTGTTTCACTTCTCATAGCAGAATCCGATGCAGATTTCAGCCATCTTTTGGGCTATAACTCACCGCGTGAAGCTTCTGAAACTCGTTGCTTCGTACCAGAACTGGAAACACTGGAATCTCGTGCTGCTCTTATGTCTCTTCAGATCACTCTCTTCCCGAACAGTGGATTCAGCATCGGAATCAGCACCCACCATGCTGCTCTCGATGGGAAATCTTCCACCATGTTCATCAAAGCATGGGCTTCCATATGTCAAAGCCTTGAAGAAGAACAAGAAGAATCACCCACTTTGGTTCGTGAATTCGAGCCTTTCTTTGATAGAGAAGTTATCAAAGATCCAAAGGATTTTGGACTCTTGTTATTGAACCATTGGTCGGATGTCATGTCCAAAATGTTCCCTGATGAGAACAACATCAAGAAAAGCTTGAAGATTCTACCGTTCGAACCCAAGGTGAAGGACTCGGTTCGTGCAACGTTCAAGCTCGCGCGTTCAGATTTGGAGAAGGTGAAGAAAAAGGTGTTGTCCAATTGGAACAGCAACGTTAATAATGGTGATGATGAAGAATCTACAAACACACCACCTAGTACTCTTTCTACTTTTGTTCTAACATGCAGCTATGTCTTGGTTTGTATCGCCAAGGCGATTAATGGAGTTTTTAAGGAGAGACAAAAATTCGGGTTCGCTTTCACTGGTGATTGTAGGAAGAGGTTAGAACCTCCAATACCTGAAAATTATTGCGGTAACTGTGTGTGGGGTAATTTTGTGGATGCAAAACCAGAGGACTATGTTAAAGAAAATGGAGTGGTTCTTGTCGCTAAGGGAATTTACAAGACGACAAAAATGTTGGGTATTGAAGGTTTTCGTGGTGTAGAAGCATCAGCTTTTGATAAGTACATGAATATGGCTAAAGAAGGAGTTGAAATTCTTGGTATTGCTGGTTCTAATAGATTTGGTGTTTATGGTATTGATTTTGGTTGGGGAAAACCTGAAAAAGTTGAGATAGCTTCGATTGATAGAGGTCTAACGATGGGTTTGGCTGAGAATAGTGATGGCAATGAAGGTGGGGTTGAGGTTGGTCTTGTTCTTAACAAGCAGGTGATGGATCTGTTTAGGACTTTGTTTCGTGAAGGACTTGAAGATGATTAATTGTTTGATTAGTGATTATTATCGGACTTAATCAATCAACTAAATTAGTTCCTGATGATAATGAGTTTGAGCCAGCAGTATTTTATTGTTGTTCTTTTTTTAAAAGAATAAGAAATGAGTAAAAGATTTGTCTTGGAATTTCCAATATTTTTTATTCAGTTCATGCTTTCATGCCTGAGACGACAACGTATCAACCTATCATATACAATGTATCATGTATGTATGACTTTCTAAGATTTGTTTGACTTGTTTGTAAGCATTATCATAAGCAGCACATTGCAAAGTACGGATTGAATGACACGATCCGTGTAGAGATTTTGTATATAGATTTTACCCGAATAAATTAAAATTATTTAATTTGATTTATATGAATACTATATAGCATTATTTTATGGAGGTCACTCCGATCAAGATATTTAAAGTATTATTTTTTAACGATGTTTTTTTACTAATTAAAATTTAATACATATGATCGATTAAATTATATTATTTTTGTCAAAATTAGATTAGACAAATTAATTTGGCCGAAAAATCAATAAACCAAACTTTAAATCGATCTAAATTAATATTCTTTTTTATAGAAAATGACTATAATACTCTTATTATAAAAAATGACTAAAATATTTTTATTATATATATTAATTTTGAAATTCTTAAATTCTAATTCTATGATGGCATAGAGAGAAGAGAAATGTTAGAATTTAGGGTTTTAAAATATATAGTAGAAATATTTTAAGTTATTTTCTATAATAGGGTTATTATAGTTATTTTTATAAAAAATATTAATTTAAATCGGTTCAAGATTTGGTTTATCGATTTTTTGGTCAAATTGATTTATTTCACCTAATTTTGACAAAAATAACACAGTTTGATCGATTATATAAGTTGAATATTAATTATTAAAAAACATCTTTAAAAAGTAAGATGTTTCAAACATCTTTATTTGAGTGGCTCCCTTCCTGTAATTAAGTCATTTATGTTTACGCGCTATGTTATTATCGTTGTCGTCTTATTCTTCTTCGCGTTCCTCCTCCTCCTTCTCCTTCTTCTTCGCATGTTTTCTTCTCATCGTCATTTTTTTGTTATTGCTGTTATTACAGTAAAAGGAGAGGAAAAAGAGTTTTGAATTGTTACGGACAACGAATCCAAATGCATCTTAATTCACTCAGAAATGAACCGAAATTATATAACAATTGCGACACAATTAACTCAGAAATAAACCGAAATTTACCATAATGATTGCGACACATAAACTCAGTTAAAAAACAAGCACACAAATAAGACTGAATCATGAAAAAAAACACATCCAAAATCAATTTTGGATCAGACAACGTCATTAATATGTTTCTTCTTCTCTTTTTGTTTGATATTTTCTTCTTTTTTTTTATTTCATTTCTCTCAAGAGAGTAAATAAAAATAATTTAAAAAAAATAAAATAAAAAGGTGAAGATGAAGAAGAAAAAGATGAAAAGAAGAAGCAGTAGAAGATAAAGAGAAAGAGATTAATATTTATTTAATGTTAAATTTTTTTTAATTATTTATTTATTTTTAATTTTGATATTTATAATAAGATAAATATTGTTTCATGTTAAATTTAATACAACAACAACAACAAAGTATTGTCCCACTAAATAGGGTTGGCTACATGAATCAAACGATATCATTGAGCTCTATCATGTATTATGTCAAGAGAGAGATTGTTTACATGTAGATCTTGTTTGACTACCTCATAGATGGTCTTCTTAGGTCTTCCTCTGCCTTTCACCCCTTGTCCATCTTTCATCTCATCCACAATTCTGAATGGGTGCTCTGTTGGTCTTCTTCTCACATGTCCAAACCACTTGAGACGCGATTCTACCATCTTTTTCACAATAGGTGTTACTCCAAC
Organism: Arachis duranensis; assembly: GCF_000817695.3. NCBI lineage: Eukaryota > Viridiplantae > Streptophyta > Magnoliopsida > Fabales > Fabaceae > Arachis > Arachis duranensis. The sequence goes on from NC_029775.3 coordinate 117,454,779, forward strand.
TCTCTCTTATATCTTCGTTCCTTATTCTATCCAATCGCGTATGACTACTCATCCATCTTAACAGTCTAACATCTTTATCTCTGCCACACTTATCTTATATTCATGCTCTCGTTAGACCGCCCAACACTCTGTACCATAAAGTACAATCGGTCTGATAGCAGTGCAATAGAATTTACCTTTAAGTTTTAAAGGCACTTTTTTGTCACATATAAACCAGACGCACTCCGCCATTTTGACCAACCTGCTTGGATCCTATGATTTACATCCTGTTAAATCTCTCCATTATCCTGTATGATGCATCAAAGATAATTAAAACTTTAATTTTTTATATGCTGTTTTCTCCAATCTTCACTTCTATATTAGGGTTTTTCCTTCGCTGGCCGAACTTACATTTCATATATTTCGTCTTGCTACAGCTTATGCGCAGACCATACACTTTTAGAATTTTTCTTCATAAATCCAACTTCTTATTTAGGTCTTTCCTTGACTTTCCCAAAAAGGACGATATCATCGACAAAAAGCATGCACCATAACACAGGCTCTTGGATATGCTCTGTGGGTACGTCCAAGACTAATGTAAAAACATACGAACTTAAGGATAATCCTTGGTGTAATCCTATACTAATAAAAAATTCCACTATCACACCATCTTGAGTCTTCACACTAGTTGTAGTCCCATTATACATGTCTTTAATCGCACGAATATATGTGATCCTCACTTTCTTCTTTTCTAAAACCTTCCATAAGACTTCCCTTGGCACCCTATCATACGCTTTTTTCAAATCAATAAACACTATATGAAAATCCCTTTTATTACTACAATACCTCTCCATCATCTTTCTTAATAGGTATAGCATTTCAGTAGTGGATCTGTCTGGCATAAACCAAATTGGTTCTCTGTTATTTGTATCTTTTGTCTCAGCCTCCGTTCTATTACATTTTTCCATAACTTCATGGTATGACTTATGAGTTTGATCCCTCTATAGTTTTTGCAACATTATATATCCCCTTATTCTTGTAGATAGGTACAAAAATGTTATTTTTTCACTTATCTGACATCTTCTTTGATCTTAAAATCTCATTAAAAAGCTTGGTTAATCAACTGATATTTTTCTCTCCAAAGCCCTTTCAAACTTCAATCAGGATATTATCGGGTCTTACTGCCCTGCCATTTTTCATCTGCTTTAAAGTCTCTTTTACCTCGAAGCTTTGAATCCTTCGATAGTAGTCAAAGTTTTGATATTCTTCCCTCATGCATAACCGACTAAGACTCGAAAGAGTCTTCTATCCTTCATTAAATAACTTGTAGAAGTATCTCTTTCACATTTCATTGATCTTCTCCTCTTGAGCCAACACCTCTCTGTCTTTATCCTTTATGCACTCAACCTGATCCAAGTCTCTCGTTCTTCTTTCACGACTCTTTGTGATTTTATATATACCTTTTTCTCCTTCTTTCGTGTCTAAAGACTAGTAGAGACCCTCATATGCTCTTATTCTTACTTTACTTACAATCACTTTTGTCTCTTTCTTAGCCACCTTATATTTCTTCTAATAACTTGTGTGATCTCCCTCCATATCTCCTCCGCACTTCCATTCCCATTTCACTTTACTTCTTCTTCTATCTGCCTTAGGAAGTTTTTTTATTTCTCACATTTTATCCGCCACTACTTCGTTATTGGGTTCTTCGTATGATGTCTTTTTCTCAATTTTTTCTCAACGTGAAAATCTATGACAGCATCCTATGTTGTGTTGTTAAACTTTCTTCAGAAATAATTTTATAATTAATGCGAAAAAAATTTCGACTCTCCTCAACAAGAAGAAGTCGATTTGAAAGCTTGTCATGCCACTCTTATAAGTTATAAGATATTTGTCTATCTTTTTAAAATATGTATTAGGGATGAAAAAGTCAAAGGTTGAGGGAAAGTCCAAAATAGTTTTATCCTTGGTATTGACCACCCCGAAACCATGGCTTTCGTGGATACTTCCATACTTAGTCACTTCTGTAAATCTCCTCCTAAAAAAATCTTATCTCCAGAAGGTATATATGTCTTGGACCAAACTCTCTAGATACTCTCAAAACCTTATCTTGTGTTGCTCGTTCGAACCCATTTGCGGTGCATAGGCGCTAATCACATGAAAAGTATCTTATTCCACCACAAGTTTGATAGAGATGATATGATCTTCCACACTCTTGACATCCACTACGTCCTTCTTCCACTGCTTATTCACGACAATACCTACTTCATTTCTATTATTCACATTTCATGTATACCAAAGTTTGAATCCAGAAGTATCTAACTCCCTAGCCTTCACACTAATCTATTTTGTTTCTTGTAGGCACATAATGTTAATCTTACTCCTTGTCTTGGTATCCACTACCTCCATGAATTTTCATATAAATATTTTTATTAAAAAATATTTTTTTAAATAATATTTTTATTTTTGTAATAAAAAATTATCAAACCTTTTAATAGGTTTTAAGTCAGGCCAAACTAAATAACATGTCAAATTTAGTACTTTAAAAAATGTCTATATCAGATTGCAGGTCAGACTCAAGCCAATTAACTACATGATAGGTCAGGTCTATTAAGAACAAAGCCCAATCTGACCTGAGCTAGCCTGTTTCTACCCCTACTTGAAAGACCATTCATGAGGTGGTCAAACGAGATCTATACGTAAACGGTCTTTCTATAGACATAATACATGATAGAGCTCAATAACATGTTTAATCCATATAGTCGATTACAGTTAATAGGACAAAGACTTTGTTATTGTTGTTTTAAACCATTAAAAAAGAGAAAAGCTCTACATCCATATAAAAATTATATGGATGGTATCCAAGTAACTTTCACTCCACACCCCACACCCCCATTTATTTTACACGCGCCTCCTATAACCTATATAACGAATCAGTGTTCATGGTTCGGGTTCATGGTTTAGGGTTTAGGGTTCAGGGTTCAGGGTTCAGGGTTTAGGGTTTAGGGTTTAGGTCTTAGGGTGTAGGATTTAGGGTTTAAGTTTTAGGGTTTTAGGGTTTATGGGTTCAGGGTTCAGGGTTCAAAGTTCTGGTTTTAGTGTTTAGGGTTTAAGATTTAGGGTTCAATGTTTAGAGGTTCATAATTTATTGGTAAACAGGAGAGCGATTTGGATTACTCTTGTGAAACGAATCAAATTGAGAAAGTTTGGATTATTCAATTTTGAATCGAATTGAATGAAATGCAATTGCTAATTTGAATTGAATTGAATGGACGAAAGTATACTGAATTGAATTGAATTGATAATATGTAAATTGTAGGCAGAGTTATTTGAATTTAATTTTATATAATGGATTATGTTTCGTTCACTCAGTACTATACAATTGTATTATTTTCGGTTCACCATAAGTACTATATTCGGTTCACCATGAGTATTGTGTTCAGTTCACCATGAGTACTGTATTCGGTTCATTCTGCAGAAATCTGTTTGAATTTGATTTTATATAATAGATTATGTTTCGTTCACTCAATATTATACAATTGTATTGTTTTTGGTTTACCATAACTAAGATTTTAGTTTACTATGAGTACTGTGTTTGGTTCATTCTGCACTATTCAAAATTCGTCTTTCTCACCTTCTACTGCTTCTTCACCAGAGAGAGAATGAGAAAAAGACAAAAAAATACAGCAGCAATAACAACAAAAGAATGACGATAAGGAGAAAACACGTGAAGAAGAAGAAACGCGAAAAAGGAGGAGAAGGAGGAACGCGAAGAAAAAGACGAAGAAGAAGAAGACACTCCGTGCGTAAACGAATGTGAAAAGAAGAAGAAGAAGAAGAAGAAGAAGAAGCTTTGGGCGAGTTTATGTGTATTGGGTGCGTGTATTTCACATTTCATTTAATTGTATTAGATTTTTTTAGTATTGAACCAACTTGGTTATATGGTTACATGGATGTGTAGCATCCCCGATTTAAAAAATATCAGTCATATTCGAAACATTAAATCACGAACTTATTTATTTTATTTAATATATAATAAAAAATAATTTAAGAAAAAAAATACATAGAATTCACTTTTAAAATTATGTCAAATGATTTCTAGTTATGTGTACACCGGTGGGCCATATAATATTTTAATATTTTATTCTTTACCTCGTGCTGAGAACTCCACAATTTTTGAACAGTGAACACCATACTCTTTTCTACAAAAAGAGATCCATTAGAACCGCCATTGCAGGCCGCCCAACACATACCACACATTTTTCTCTGTTTCTCAAATTTCAACCACCACCATCATCATCATCCATGGCTTCTTCTGACAACAACATCTCCATCAATATCCTTGACAAATGCACAGTTTCTCCACCGCCAGCACCATCAACCGATGTTACTGTTTCTCTGCCTCTCACTTTCTTTGACATGGTATTGATTCGCTTCCACCCCGTTGAGCGTGTCTTCTTCTACAAGCTTCACTCTCCTCCATCTTTCTTCTTCGAACATGTGCTTCCCAAGCTCAAAACCTCGCTCTCTCTTACCCTCCAACACTTCCTCCCTCTTGCTGGAAACCTACTTTGGCCTTCTCATTCAGATAAACCAATCTTCCAATACAATCCTGGTGATGGTGTTTCACTTCTCATAGCAGAATCCGATGCAGATTTCAGCCATCTTTTGGGCTATAACTCACCGCGTGAAGCTTCTGAAACTCGATGCTTCGTACCAGAACTGGAAACACTGGAATCTCGTGCTGCTCTTATGTCTCTTCAGATCACTCTCTTCCCGAACAGTGGATTCAGCATCGGAATCAGCACCCACCATGCTGCTCTCGATGGGAAATCTTCCACCATGTTCATCAAAGCATGGGCTTCCATATGTCAAAGCCTTGAAGAAGAACAGAAAGAATCACCGATTTTGGTTCGCGAATTCGAGCCTTTCTTTGATAGAGAAGTTATCAAAGATCCAAAGGATGTTGGACCCTCGTTCTTGAACAATAGTTCGGAAGTCATGTCCAAAATGTTCCCTGATGAGAACAACGTCAAGAAAAGCTTGAAGATTCTACCGTTCGAACCCAAGGTGAAGGACTCGGTTCGTGCAACATTCAAGCTCACACGTTCTGATTTGGAGAAGGTGAAGAAAAAGGTGTTGTCCAATTGGAACAGCAACGTTAATAATGGTGATGATGAAGAATCTACAAACACACCACCTAGTACTCTTTCTACTTTTGTTCTAACATGCAGCTATGTCTTGGTTTGTATCGCTAAGGCGATTAATGGCATTTTTAAGGAGAGAAAGAAATTCGGGTTCGCTTTCACTGGTGATTGTAGGAACAGGTTAGAGCCTCCAATACCTGAAAACTATTGCGGTAACTGTCTGTGGGCCTATGTTGTGGACGCAAAACCAGAGGACTTTGTTAAAGAAAACGGAGTGGTTCTTGTCGCTAAGGGAATTTACAAGACGACAAAAATGTTGGGTATTGAAGGTTTTCGTGGTGTAGAAGCATCAGCATTTGATAAATACATGAATATGGCTAAAGAAGGAGTTGAAATGATTGGTACTGCTGGTTCTAATAGGTTTGGTGTTTATGGTATTGATTTTGGTTGGGGAAAACCTGAAAAAGTTGAGATAGCTTCGATTGATAGAGGTCTAACGATGGGTTTGGCTGAGAATAGTGATGGCAATGAAGGTGGGGTTGAGGTTGGTCTTGTTCTTAATAAGCAGGTGATGGATCTGTTTAGGACTTTGTTTCGTGAAGGACTTGAAGATGATTAATTGTTTGATTAGTGATTATTATCAGACTTAATTAGTCAATCAATTAGATTAGGTCCTGCTGATAATGAGTGTGTGGCAGCAGTATTTTGTTGTTGTTCTTTTTTTAAAAGAATAAGAAATGAGTATAGATATCTCTTGGGGATTTCCAATATCTTTTATTCAGTTAATGCTTTCATGCCTGAGACAACGTATCAGCCTATCATATACAATGTATCATGTATGCGTGACTTTCTAAGTTTCGTTTGTCTTGTTTATAATCATTATCATAAGCAGCACATTGCATAGTAAGGATTAAATGACATGATCTATGTGGAGATTATATATATAGAATTTTCTCCAATAAATTAAAATTATTTTTTTTTTTTTTGGTGTCTAGAGATAAATAATAATAAAAAAGCCTAAACAGCTAATAACAAATCACTCTTTATAATATCCTAAAGTTCATCATGATGTGATGGAGATTTTACACCACAAATTATCGATAAATGTAGTGAATTATATCAAATAATATTATAATAAAATGAGTTATTGTTTTTACGAGAATTAATGGATTAAATAAGTAATAATCGACTAATTATTATAGTTAGATAAATAAAATTGAGAATTTTAAATATCAACTAGCTAGTATAAAAGTCAGTAAATTAGAAAAAACAAACCGTAAATATATGAAGAAATTAATATGAGAAGAGAGTTAAGGTTTTAGAGATATTTAAAATTTTGGATTAATAATTATTGTCAACTATTTTGATCATGCAAATATTTAATTCATGACAAATCCTAAATGATTGAATTCTAATTCCTTGACAATTCAATCTCTTCTAATCCAATCAACCGTCAATTCCTTTATCAATCAATTGTGTTAAAAGATTTAGTTCAAATTCCGATTTATAAGCCACACAATTTCTAAAAATTCAGAAATAATCCGATTATATGTCACGTATCATATTAAATTCAGATAATTAAATAATCGTGAGAAAAGGGTTTCAAACTTTAACTCGAGTGATTTGACTTTTTTAAGATTCAAAGGAATTCAATTTAGATTAGTGTTATTTTCCAATATACTCTAATCTATAGAATGAAAAACGAAATCAATTCTTAAACAGAAATCAATGCATTAATCAAGAGTAGAAGAACAATTAATATTAATCTATTAAAACAAACAAAGCTTTTAATCTTAATAACAATGGAGATTTAGTGGCTCATGATTCATAGAAAATTTTAAAATGTGAAAACGTGTGTAAAACTAAAATGTACAGAAGTGGAGAAAAAATCAACCTACATGACAAATATTTTCTCTTTTATATCTAATTTTAATTGATACTATAACTTAAATTAAAACCTGATAATATCTTTTCTATTTGCTAATTTGATTTAAAAATCAAATAATAACTTCCATTGCTGATTGAGTGAGAACGTGAGAACCACGGCCAAGTCTGCTGCTGACACTAAACGCTGATGATGTAGCATTTAGCGTCACTCATCAAGAAGACCTTGCACGTGAATCCAAGAGATCGGGCTAAACGCCGAATTGTGGCGTTTAGCGCCACTTTGGCTGAATAGAATGAGAGTTTTTGAGGTTCTGATGTTAAACGTTGGTGATGTGTCATTTAACACTACTTTAGCATAAGTAAATAGTGAACTTTTTTTTTTAAGAATTTTTTTACACATTTCGCCCGATTACTGCTTATAAATAACATAACTTAACAACGATTCAAAGTAATATCTAATAGAGTGTAAATAATTTAAATCTTTAAAAAATCAATAAATTACTATATAAATCATATAAAAAAATTATAAATGATGCATGCATGGAGATAGTCATTCCCCATATTCCTAATGATAATTCGCTGCAATTTTCGCCATTAAATCAGTAGCATGGTTTGCTAACTTTTGAAATAAAGTGATGTCAACACTCCAATCAAGATGCAAGTAGTCCTCAATTCTTTTAATTAGGTCCTAACCACTTTTAAGATGGCCATTTTTTTGTTTTAAAATGCCTAAAAAGTATTTAATAAGCAATTAGTTTCAATAATAATATCTTTAAAATTACATTTTTAAGCCAAAAATTATTCTATTTAAAGAAGGGTTAGAACTTTTTTATTATCTTTTTTAAATACATAAACTCATCTATATTAATTATGTTAAATGTCATAAAAGGTTACGAAAACCGAATCGATCAATGAACCGATGAGACGATTAGTTTACTGGTTCAATGATTCGACCGTAATTCAATTAAGGTTTAACTTTAATTATTAAAAAATTAATATATAATTTTAAATATTTAAATTCAATAATTTTTAGGTCAAAAAATTTTAATATAAAAATAATTTTTGAATTATACCTCAACATGAGACTAAAAGGTATTATACCTCAAAATTTGACATTAGTAACTTTCTAAAAAAATTTATTAATAAAGTTTGGTTAACTAATATATACTAGTTAAACATAGACAAAATTACAACTGCACAATTATAAGAACTCATAACACTGAATCAAAAATTAGAGAGATAAACACAGTAAATACAATTTGTTCTTAATGCATAATATAATTTTTTTCTATAATTAAACTAGAAGCACTAATATTGGATAGGTTAAAATGCTCAATAAAAATATTAATAGGGATAATATATTCATATTAATTAACACAAAGTCTCTCTATTATTTAGATATAAATGGTACCAACGAAAACAAAAAATAGGTAAATCAATACAGGAACATACATATCCGCGAATGCCATAATTGATTGAATTGGGTGAGAAATTTGCTATGGCTTAAGAAGCTGGTCCGAATCCAAAATTCTGAAATCCAAATTACAAATTACATACAAAATTCAAAATCAAGAATCCAACCTTTAGAATGATTAATTCATATAATTCAGAATTTAAATCAAGAATACAGAATAATTAATTCATATAATTAACTCTTTGTGATTGCTCCATCTTCAATGTACAACAAAAAAAAACTAAAATCGACAAAATAATCAACAAACTCCACCATAAAACTAAAATCAGCAAACTCCACAATAAAATCAGGAAACTTCACAATAAAATTATGAACAAATTAACTCAGTAAACTTCACGGTAAAACTAAAATCAGCAAGCTCCACAATAAAATCAACAAACTCCACAGAAAATTATGAACAAAATTAATTCAGCAAACTAATCAACTATTATCACAGAAAATTATGAACAAAATTAACTATTATCAGAGGGAGCTCAAACAAGGGAGAAAGGAGACACAGCAACGAAGAGGAAGGGGAGTGCTTACCGGCGGCGAAAAGGAAGGGAAGTGACGGCGGTGACAGAAGAGACGGCGACACCGGCGAATACAGAGAAAGAGCTCGAATAGAGGAGAGGAGATGCGGTGGCTGTGGAGCTTGCGGGGCTGTGGTGGCTGCGGGGCTGCAGGGATGCAGTGGTTGTGGAGGTTGCGGTGGTTGTGGGTTCCAGGGCTGGGGGGATACGCCGCTAGGATTCTTTTCTTTGTCTTTCTTTGAATTTTCAGAGAGAAGAGATGAGTGGGACTGGGCATCGGGTAGTTATTTAGGATTTTTTTTTAAAGGGGTCAAAACGGCACTATTTTGGAAGGAGTCACTAAACCAAAAATTCTCTAAAAAATTGGTCGATTCTATCAGTTTAACGGTTAACTATCGGTTCGATTAATTTTTTAACAGATCTTTTACCATATAATTTTTGAAGTCGACCGAACCGTCTTAATGATCGGTTTTCGATTAACTCAGTTAAACTGACTGATCCGGTTCAATTTTTAGAACTATGCATAAAAATTTTTTATGCATGTATAGAGCCTTTTGATCATGACTATGGTCTAATTAAGTAAAGTTATAGGGTACCTATAAATTAAACACTTGCATAAATGCATATTACATATCACATTTGTCACTTCAAGTATTTTTAAACATAATTGTCGATAGGCAAAATCATGTTATACACTATCAACTAACAAAATTAGATAAGGAGACTCATCTACTTCTTCACTATATATACTTATTAATAGAGCCTTTGAAAAGTTGAGGATGTAATATATTATCAAGCAACCTTCTAAAAAAAAAGTGTTTCCATCAATCAACCCAAAAAATCTTAAAATGACACACTGGACGTCGCTGATGAAAGAAATTAAGAAAGTTATCATTTGTTACCTTCCTCAACATGATTTTAATACTTTTCACAAAGTGATCTGAATAACAATTTTAATTTCAAAATTTTATACAGTTACAAGAATGTTACTCGAAAAATACTTCTACAGAAAATACCACCTCAAAAGATGCCGACTCAAAATATAAAGAAAAAATTGCAAAACACTCAACGTTAATTTTTGCTCAATTCACATAGACATATTCTCAAAAGTCTTCAACTATTTATCAACAACTATAATGAATTAAAAAAAAATCAACATTGGAACACCTCAGTCCTTTGAAAGTAATATTTAAAAAGAGTTCCGGATCAAACTCTTGACCTTTTGGATTTAGAACTCTAATATTATGTCATGATACTACTCATTTTAAAAATTTTAACTGATGAAAAAAGATAATACTAATAATTATATTTCTAATACTCCCTAAACCTCCATTGTACACAGTGTACAAATATTTCATTAGCTTCTCATACTTTCTCTTTAAAAAAGGCAACAAATATTGCAAGTCAAAGAAACATCTAAGGAGTTTTCTAATGAAAACAAATCAGAATGTAAGAATATTATTCATCATATTTTTTACTTGACAAGACTGTTGACTCTTTATATATTTACAATATTATATTTTATTTGATAAATTATATGAAAATATTGCATGATATTCTAAGTTTATAATTTTGAGAGAATACAAATATTAAACACTCTATTAGTAAATTACTCTAACTTAAAAAAATTTATGATCAAAATTCTCATGTTTATGCTAGACAATTTTTTTTATATTTTTAAATATCTATTTTCTAGTTATAAATGAGTATTGTTCACAATTTTTAATTTTTTTCGTCTATTTATGTTGTCATTAAAAATACATGTACAAATGAAGATATGATATTTTAAGTTGCAAGTAGAAAAATCTTTGTCATGAAGCCCTGTAATTAATTATAAAAGTAACAATCCAATATATATAAGGGTTGAGATAGGTTACATGAGAAAAACAGACTAATATTCAGAAGCAAAAAATAACAAAAGATGCAGTTTGAGAAAATTTTGTACCTTCAAAAATTGTATGAGACTTATGATTATGCACTAAAACTGAAATTTTATTGTTGCTGAATAATTTTAATATGATCTAAAACATTATCAAAAAAGAGTAGAATTTTTTTTAGAGGTGTTAGGCCAAAAGGATGAACTCAAAAAGAACACTCTAAGAGTTGAATTTTTCTTAGCTTTTAGTGAAAACTACATTAGTAGAAATAGATTAGTTAGACTTACAGTGTAGATAGTGCCATCTAATTAAAAAGAAATTAAATTAGATATCCCTTCACTAATGTTACATGTCATGAGTACTTTTTTAACTAAATATCTTTTTGCCACGGACATCTAGAACAGTGTGAGAACTTTAACTTAACTTGTCGAATCAACTTTCTCCTTACACCTATTTTTAATTAAAAAGATTTGACATGATGGGAACATCAAAAAATACTTTCTGTCAACTATTCTATTTAGTAACAAATATTAAAATAAAAGCAAGTTGTCACGGCCTTGGACACACTCCAATGCTACCGTGCTGGCACTCGGACTTACTCAACCTTTTGAGCTAAGACCAAGTCAGCCTAACCCTCAATACTTAGCAAGAAAGCTAAGAATACAAGAGAACACAAGAAAAATGAAGCTTTGGTGGAAAGAACACTTTATTACTCAAGTGTTGGTTACAAATGATTCACACACACATAACTCTAACTTTCACCCCTATTTATAGCCATCCACCTCCTCAATGGATGGTTAGGATTAAATCTAATCAACGGTCTAGATTGATCATCTAGAACCTTCTTTATAAATATCTATCCTACCACTACTTTCTAAATACTTCTAGATTGTTCCATACAACTCTTCATACTTTTATATCAATCCATACTCTTCTAGAATATTCTATGATCTTCTAGAGTCTTCTAGAACCTTCTAGAGTATGTCGGGACCATCTAGGACATTCTAAAACGTTCCAGAACCATCTAGAGTATTCTCGAACACTCCAAAAAACTATATAAACACTGTTAAATCTAACCTTCTAAAATTTACCGTGACATTCTCCCCCACCTAATGCGCAGACGTCCTCGTCGTGTTCTGCTCATGATAGCGCCGTAGGTGTTCTTAGAATTGCCACAAATCTTCACGAGTTTCCCAGCTAGCTTCGGTTATCGGGAGTCCTTTCCACTTGATCAAGTATTGGATACTTAGTGGTACCCCTCTTCGTCGCATGATGTGATTAGCTAAGATCTCTTCAATTTCTTTATCAAAGAATCTAATCACCACGGGCGGAGCACGACTCGAGTCACCTCTACTTGGTTCGTCTTGGTCTTCATGATATGGTTTAAGCATACTCACATAGAAGACCGGGTGGATCTTCATAGAGGGAGGGAGTTGTACTTTGTAAGCAACCTCCCCAATACGTCCAATGATCTCAAATGGTCCTTCGTATTTGCGGATTAAACCCTTATAAACCTTGCGAAAGGCTTTGAATTATTGTGGAAGAAGTTTAATCATTACCTTATCTCCCACTTGATAGCTTGTATACCTCCTCTTCTTATCTGCCCATTTCTTCATCCTCTTTGCAGCTTTGTCGAGGTAAGAACGAGTAACATCTGCTTGTTCTTCCTATGACTTAATCATATGATAAGCTCCAGGGCTCTTCCCTGAGTAAGAGGAAGAAAGAGAGTGAGGTGTAAGCGGTTGTTGTCCAGTCACAATCTCGAATGGGCTCTTCCCTGTAGACTCACTCCTTTGCAAATTATATGAGAACTGAGCAATGTCGAGGAGTTTTGTCCAATCCTTCTGATTAGCGCTTACGAAATGCCTTAAGTAACACTCGAGTAAGGCATTCACTCTCTCAGTTTGCCCATCGGTTTGAGGATGGAAGCTTGTTGAAAAATGAAGCTCCGACCCAAGGAGTTTGAACAACTCTGTCCATAGTCGTCCTGTGAAGCGTGGATCTCAATCACTAATGATGCTCTTAGGCAATCCCCAATATTTCACCATATTCTTGAAGAATAGTCGTGCTGCCTCCTCTGCAGTGCAGTCTGTAGGAGCGGGTATAAAGGTAGCATACTTCGAAAATCGATCAACTACCACAAGAATAGATCCAAATTCCTCGGACTTCGGTAAGGCAGAGATGAAATCTAGAGAGACACTTTTCCACGGTCGCTCTGATGGAGGCAGAGGTTCCAACAACCCGCTTGGTGTCTTGTTTTCAATCTTATCTTGTTGGCAAAACAAGACAAGTCTTCACATAGCTCTCCACTTCATCTCTCATTTGAGGCCAATAATAAGAAGATTCAACGAGTGCTAAGGTCCTTCGTTGACCTTGGTGACTAGCCCACTTGGTGTCGTGGCATTCTCTTACTAACTTCCTTCTCAGATTTTCCCATTTAGGAACATATAGTCTTCTCTTTTTTGTGTAGAGAAGGTCATTTTCTAACTAAAATCTTTTGGTCTTACCTTTTCTAGCCAACTCCAACAACTTCTTGGATAATGGATCATTATGCAACCCTTCCTTGATGGTATGCACAATATCTCCTTCAACCATAGAAATGGCCGCCAACTCAACTTTGCGATTCAGCGCATCTGCTACCACATTAGTCTTGCCTGACTTGTATTCAATCTTATTGGTCCACCTTCCTCCTAGGTGGTACTTGTTTTGGCAACTCGGGAGGCATCACATCCTTATTTTCTTCAAGGACTTCCTTGATTTTAGGGGGAGCAACTTCTCCTTTTGGACGTTGACTCCTCTTGTAGCAAAGACATCATCTTCCCCTTCTTGAAATCTTTCTTGAGTTGCATGGTCGAGAGCATCGGGATTCCTCCAACTTTGGAGATTGTAGGGACCATGCATGGAAACCTTTTCTCCATGACGCATACTATGTTGTAGTATGGCATAGGTATTATATTTGCCTTCCTTTGCAAATCGAGTCCAATGACTATTTTAAAATCGTCCATGGGTGCTACTGAGAAATTCACAAGGCCCTTCCAAGAACCAAGAGTCATCTCAACCTCTTTTGCTACTCCCTTAAGGGGTTCACCCTTGGTATTCACGGGTTTGAACCAACCATTCTTTTTGGTGATCTTCAACCCAAGTCTCTTTGCTTCATCAGACGTGATGAAGTTGTGTGTAGCACCAGTGTCGATCATAGCCATGACGGGTTTTTCATTGATAAAGTCCTTGACATACATCAAACCTTTCTTTTCTACGGTGCTTGCCTCTTTGCCCTTCACAGTATTTATGTGTTGGATAGATCCAGCACACTCAGTTACTTGAGTTTGAGCTTCTCGTTCCTCGGCGATAGATGCCAAAGTTCCAAACTTGGGACAATCCTTCATTTGGTGTGGTCCCTTGCACATGAAGCATCCTCCTTTGGGCACAAAAGCCTTCTTCTTTTCTTCGTACTCTTTCTTTGAAGAGTATTTTCCTTCCTTCTTGGTTAAGAAACTCTTCACCTTGTCTCCCCCACCTTTAGTAGAACTAGGTTTAGAGGAAAACTTGGGTTTAGAGTCTCTCCTATGATACTCAATGAGTGATTCGGCCACCACGATGACCTCATCAACATCCTTAACATTCCTTCTTTGTAGTTCTTGATTTGCCCAAGGTTAGAGTCCATCAATGAAGAAGAACAATGTATCATCTGATACTAAGTTAGGGATTTGAAGTGTGAGAGTAGTGAACTCCTTTACGTAGTCGCTAATCATACTCTTGTGCTTCAACTCCCTCAACTTCTTTCTTGCTTCATAAACCACATTCTCGGGAAAGAACTGTCTTTTCAACTCTCTTTTGAAATCTTCCCATGTGGCTATGTTGCAAGTACCCTTTTCTATATCTACGCACTTTCTCCTCCACCACAAAGTAGCATTATCAGAAAGGTAGAGAGCTGCAGTCCGTACCTTTATTGCTTCTTCGACCACCCCTTGGCCTTCAAAGTATCTCTCCATTTGCCATAGGAAGTTCTCCACCTCTCGAGCGTCCCTCAAGCCCTTGAACTCCTTTGACTTTGGGAGATCAATCTTTGTCGTCTCCCTTATAATGGTTGGTCGAGATTTTGCCTCCTCGAACCAAACTCGAACTTCCTCAAATAGCTTTAAGGAATTTTCAAGCTTCTCTTCGATTTGGAGCATGCTTTCTTTGAAAGCATCTAGTTCTCCTAACACGTGAGCCTCGAGGGTCTCCTTATCATGTTCTATCCTTTGGAAACGCTCATTCATAGAGGATAGAACATTCTCCAACATAGAAACTCTCTCTTCTAAGAAGTTAGAGTCCTTATCTCTAGGCTCACTTGAAGAACGAATCTTTCTGCCTCCCCATTGAGAAGGAATAACATCCCTTCCCCTTTGAGACTCAACATGCTCCATGGTTGCACTAGAAGCCATACCTTCAAACCACTTGTGCTTCCTCTCGAACCTTGCTCTGATGCCAAATTGTCACGGCCTTGGACACACTCCAACGCTACCGTGCCGGCACTAGGACTTACTCAACCTCTTGAGCTAAGACCAAGTCAGCCTAACCCTCAATACTTAGCAAGAAAGCTAAGAACACAAGAGAATACAAGAGAAAGGAAGCTTTGGTGGAAAAAATATTTTATTACTCCAGTGTTGGTTACAAATGATTCACACACACATAACTCTAACTTTCACCTCCTATTTATAGCCATCCACCTCCTCAATGGATGGTTAGGATTAAATCTAATCAACGGTCTAGATTGATCATCTAGAACCTTCTTTATAAATATCTATCCTACCACTACTTTCTAAATACTTCTAGATTGTTCCATACAACTCTTCATACTTTTATATCAATCCACACTCTTCTAGAATATTCTATGATCTTCTAGAGTCTTCTAGAACCTTCTAGAGTATGTCGGGACCTTCTAGGACATTCTAGAATGTTCCAGAACCATCTATAGTATTCTCAAACACTCCAGAAAACTATATAAATACTGTTAAATTTAACCTTCTAAAATTTACCGTGACAGAATAGACTAAATATCACATTGTAATAATTGAACAATGTATTCTCCCTGATCTCTCAACACTATAAAAGAATCTCAATTTACTTCTCTTGTGGGGACTTTTTTTTCCTAAAACTTGAGAATTCGTATCCATCTTTTTTTTTAATTCTTCTCATTGTTATTTATTTTATTTCATTAATTTCAAACAAAAATTCATAAAAATAGTATTTGAGTGTTTTATTAAACGGATTATAATAAAAAATATTAAAACATTATCAAAATTTGTTATTTATTATTATTTTTTTTAGTTATTAATCTAATCTTTTTAATTTAATAATTTAATAATATATTTTAATTCATATTTTTAAATATTAATGACAAAATATCATAATAATTTAGCATTTTTCTTTATGTTGATAATTTATTTAATATATAGTTTTAATAAATATTAATAGTTTAAAGGGTCGCTCTAGTGTAAAGATACAACTTCATATAATATATAGATGTACCTTCTTTTTTATATATGATGCTGACACGTGTTGTTTTCAATTTACAGGATCAGAGGCTAATTGAACCGAACTGGTGGAGTGAAATCTAATGGAGTTTAATTGTGCTGAGACCCGTTGGTGGGAGCTTGTTGAATTGGACTTTTCTGAGCGCAGAAAAAAAATTGGAGGAAAAACAGTATCAACTTGGGTCTTCGTTTCACCCTTCACCTTCCTTCACCATATTGTATTTATTAATCTTTAAGAGTAATTGTTTAAAAGTGCCACTCGTGTATGTATTGATTGTGAAAGATTCATGCTCTAAATGATTTATCAATGTGAAAGATACAAGTATTTTCTTTCCACAACGTGCCAAAATTACGTTAATTTAATAATTTAATTAAAAAAATTTATTCTCTTTTTTTAAGAAATATTAAAATATCTTTTTTTCTATTTATAAAATGTGCATTCTTTTAAAAATGTTTAAATTTTTTTTTAATCCATTTTAATTTTTTTGTATTAACTAATGTTAACTTTATTCAATTTTTTTTAAAAAAATTGTTTTACCATTGTTAATATGTATAACAATTAATATATATTGATATTGAAAAATAATCTTATTATTTTTTATTTAATATTAAAATAATATATATTGATATTAGAAAAATAATAATAAAATATAAAAATAATTGTTAACAAAAATTTTGGTAAAATTACAATTTAATAATTAAAAAATTATTGAAGGGTTACGATTTTGTGGATTAGGGTTACGATTTTTGTTTTTTGGGTCTTCCAAGTTTGGAGTTCAAGGCTCATGGTTCATGTTTTTTGGCTCAAGTTCAGGGTTCAGCTTTTACGTTTTCGTGTTTATGGTTATAATATTATGGATTAGTGTGACGATTTAGTTTTAACACAACGAATTAACAACTTGTTTGCATTATTCATGAATCTCATCTTTATTTTGTTTAGTCCTTGTTTCTTCCACTATTTCATAACTTCCACTCAAAATATACTGAAGACCAATTGTTTTCTCATTTATATTCTGCGCATCAACAATTCTATTTTCACATCAAAGACATACCCACATGTACTCTAACCAAAGTAACTTTTTTTTGCCTTCTTTTAATTAAAAGTAAAACTTAGAAAGAAAAAATAAGACACCAAAATACAACACACTGGACTAAAAATTTTACATTCAGTAATTATAGTGCCAACTAATGATGGATATCAAAAAATTTAGACTCCAAAACAAAAAGTAATATATAAAAATATTAAAATAATTTATATCTCTAAATTCTAAATTCCAAATCCTAATCTCTATTTTCTAAATTTTGAATTATAAAATTTAAACCTTAAATTCTAAAATATATTACCTTCAAAAAAAATTTTCATTGCAATTTTTTGACAATATAAATTGGTCATACTTCTATTATTAATACAATAATATCTAATCACATATTAAATATTGGTTAAATCACATTTATTATATTAAATTAATAATATTTTTTGTCTCATATATATATATAGTCCATTTGGATCATAAGCTCTTCAATTATATATTCTTCATAAAGCATATTGTTTTCTGCCCATAAAATGGAATACATCACCCAAGACCTTCAGTTGATTACTTTTTTGTCTTGGGCCTATTCATTGCAAAGACAAAGGCATGCAATGATCCAACTATCTATTTGGATATTGTCCAAAAAAATAAAAATAAAAATCAAACAGAGCCATCCACCATTTCAGCGTAGGAAGCTCGGCTCTATAGTGGGTTCTGCACAAACCTTAGCTTTCTCTACATAATTCTACACTGCTCCCACTATCATGGATTATAGACACGTGTTATTATTGTCTTCTTTAAATAGGAACTAGCAGAAGTCCCCGCGCATACGCGGGTAATAGTAGTGTTTGGATGGTGTAACTACTTTGCTTAAAATATTGGATTGAATATTAATATTATATATAAATATATAATGGTCTTTTGACAGATTTGAACACAGATTAATAAGACATAATATAAATAAGGTGTGAAACTAAAAAAAACACTAAAAAAAAAGCCATTGAATGTTTTAGTTGTGTTGTACTATGTACCTCCTTTTAATAGGATTTGAAAATCATGTTGTACTAAATAAAGATCTATTTGTCAGAGCACAATATGGTTTTTGCTCATGTTTTCTATTCTTAAAGCAGGAAAGTGCAACATACATTAATTGAAACAGTTTTAAACTTGTTCAAGTAATTAAAAGAGCAAAAAATATTAAAAAGTAAATTTCCTGATGCTGAAAGAATTTTTTCTTGTTTAATGATAGTAATTGTAGGTTTGTCGCTGTGGACCTGCATAAATTGCTGAAAAATATAAATAAATTTATTTTAATCAACTAACAGATGCACGTGCATGATATAAATAAAATACTGTTTTAGTAGTTTGTTTTAAATGAGTAGTATATTATTGTAATTGAGACTTTGATGAAAATTTAAAGTATATTGGAAGTGAAGTTTAGCAACATGGAATATTGATTATGGCAAAAAAGGTAAGGCAGATAATACTTGATTTCAAACATTATGCATCATGAAAAATCAGGATATTGATGAGATAAATTGAAATATTAAAAGACGGAAGCATTGTTTCTTTTTTGATAAAGAGTACTTCATATAGTTAGAATGTGATAAAAAAAAAAGTTAACCATTTCAAAGCAAAATAAAATTCTGGGGTAGATCATTTATCCTTTCAAATTGTCTATGTTAGCATGCATGGGGAGGCTTGATTGAGGAGTTGTTGCAAAATATAATTTTTTGAGTCACAGTAGTTGCGATAGTAATATAATAGCAATTTTAACAGTAATAGCAAAATGCTAATCATATGATAGAGTAGTGCATACCGGTATCATTTGAGAAATTTTTAAAAACTTGTTGGTACATACATTTTGTGTTTCGGTTGAGTTGTTGGATTTCTCATGAGATATTACAATTTTTAATCCACTTTTGTTGCTATTCATAAGTGATGTAAAAATATGAATGATGTTTTAAATTTTTTTACTATTTTATCCAAATATTAAAAATCAAAAGAGTATTTTATTCTATATTAAATTATATTATATTATTTTCAAATACCAATAGTGCTCCTTTATTTTTACACTAATTAATAATTTAAATATAGTTTACATAATGTGCTAGTTTGGATAAGGAAAGAGTAATACATTTAAAAAAGATTTTAGTAGTAATAAAAGTGGTTAATTCAAAAGTAATAGATTATATTGTTATTGGAAATTTTTATTATAAAATAGAAAGCATAAAATACTTTTTTTATATTTGTATCATGAAATTTTGAGCAATTGCTAACTTGCTGCATAAAATTAAAATAATTAAATAGAACTATAATACAAAAAATATATAGAACAAAAAATAGCCTTATTAGATTAAAAAAAAAGCTTTAGTTGCTTCATCGTCAAATTATTAATTATTATTGTTTTTAGAATAAGATTTTGGTCATGAGTAGATTAAGTACTTTCATAGCCTCAAAGAAATACACCATCAAGAAGAAAGATTCAAATTAAAAATGATAAAAAATAAATCATAACTACTAATAAAAAAGATATATATCCATTTACATCTTTTCTATAAAAAAATTCAACTTTTAACTGTTTTTTTTTATATACTATTCTTTGATGTCATCTACTACAGCAACTAAACACTGACTTTAAAGGGACATTTTTCTTTAGACTTTCTCTAAAATTTTGGCTTTTGAAAATATGCTATTTTTCATGTATATTTTTGTCTTTTCTGTATTTGTCAATATATATTTCCATAGGAACAAATATGTAACTATCTTTTCATTCTATTATATCCTTCTTTGCTTTAAAAAAACTTAAATTTATGCGTCTATTCTAAAATTAGCTAATAATTTTCACCGTAACATATTGAACATACAACAAAGTCAATACACACAATTTTATGATAACTTTTATATCCAATGTTAGCCAAAATAAATAAAAAAATAATAAAAAAATGACAATTACAAAATTTGAAACCGTATAAATTTTTTTAAAATAAGACATCAAACAAAAGTAGACAATTTAAATATAATCTTATTTATAGCAACATAACCTTTTTTAAGTATATAAAACTTAGTGCATGAATAATGTAATGGCATTTAAGATTTAGCTTTAGTGAAACATTCAAGTTAGCAATACAATGATACAGTCGTGTATATCTTCCTGGATGTGCATCAAAATTTATTCTTGTTTCCAAGCATAGCCTGAATTGTTTGCTCAAACAAAGATTAAGTCTATTCAAGATCATTAATATTTAATGTGACTTAATGGCAACCATGATGACTGGTAACTGCCTAGTTTCTTTTCTATTCCAGCTCTTCCCAGCAAATATTGCTATTATTAAATGCAAATTGGGACAACGTCTTGAGAGTTGAGACGTTTTCCTTGTTATAATCCACTATCCGAGAAAGAATATGAAAACCATTATGATACACGATTAGAATTACCTGCAAGATGCACAAAATGTTCATGTTTTATAATACCTAACATCTAAAATTATTAATATTACACCAATAACATAAATAAAATTTCACACAATAATATAAAATCAACAAAAAGAAAAAACAACCTAATAAACATGACACAGAGAGTAGCAAGATATTGGTTTCTGTAGATAAGAATAAACAAATATATGAATATAAGAGAGAGAAACTTAAAAAATATAATTTTATTATTTATTTATAATAGAAAATTATCTCTAATGTACTTTTTTTTGGAAATAACACTCATGGAATTCATCATCTCCTATAATGTTATAAAAATAAATCAATAACGAACAGATCTTCAAATCAAGCACTAAATATACTCAACTGAGTTTTTAAGAGTTCATCTTTAGTTATCAATATTTTTAGGTTGTAAACAAATCTTTTTCTACGTGCGAGGGTAGCATTGATATCTAAAAAAATTATAGGTCATATATATCAACAATATGTATTCAAAATGAGAAAGGGTTCTTTGAATACGTGAAATGTTTGGAAGAAAATAAAATATGCTACTGAATTAATAATTATAAAGAAGATGAATCAATTGGTTTATTTTGAAGAAATTTTACCTGAAATACATTGACTGCATTCTAAATTATTACCGCAATTGTTGGTAGAAACTTGATAAGAAGCAGAATTATTTGCTATAGTGTTTGTGAAGAGTTGATATACCTTCCTGTTCTTAATGGCTGCAATCTTAGATTGATATGATCCTTTATAGTTGATGTTGATGAGGAAAGATTTTTAATAGTTGTGCAAGATACAATTAGAAGTTAACCACCCAAATACATTTTCATGCATGAGACAATTTTGTGTAATTTTATTAAAATTGAAGGTTTCAAAACATGACTTTTAAAAGTATCTATAATAATTCATATGAAGATACATAATTATTTTTAAGTGATATTATTGAAATAGGAGAAATGTGTTAAATGTATATAACATTTTCAATTCATTTAAAATCTATTTATTTTAATATTAAAATTGATAGTTACATATAAATTAATCACTTTTTTATTATATAAAAGTTCAATATATGTTCTTACTATAGTGATAGAAAAAAGTTGTCTTTTTTTTTTTACAATTAACGTATTGAAAAAGTAAAATAAGTGTCAATTTTCAAAAAAAATAGAAACTAAAAAACAAAATAACTACTAATTAAATATCTTCTTTTAATTATTCCTTTAATAAGAACCAAAAGTAAAACAAAATCAACTTGCCTTCGTTGACACTTTATGAATTTGAAAAGCACCGAGAATGCAAGTAAAAGATGGGAGATAAGTGGAAAAAAAAAAGGAAATTGCTACAAAAACAAACAAAAGGTAACCTTCTTGAATCAATACAAGTTTTTTATATATTTATAAATTAATTCATATAAAATTATAAATTGAAAATTTTTAATCTCTTGCTTTCCTAATCTGACATGCTCATCAGATTTTGCCATTGTTGCTTCCAAAGAAAATATTCCTCCTTCTATACAAGAACATGAGACCTATAGAAGTCAAAAGAATATGGATTGTATTGTTCAAAGGAGATTTTTGTCACCAATCATTCAAAGTAAGTTTACTTACGTTCTTTCCCTTATAGTATTATTTTGTTGCAAAAGAATAGTGGATTAAATGATATCTCAAAATGGATATAGCATATCTCAATTGTAAATCTTTCTTAAGAACAACCCTAAAATACACCAATAAAAAATTTAGATATGAGTATTCCAATAAATATACATTTTTAATCTTTATAGATAAAAGATCTAACAGTTGAATTTAAAAAGGGTATTATATTGAAATTATGCATTTTGAAAGACCAAAATGCACTCTTGAGTTTATCTTTTTATTGATCATGATTTTATTGGTGATCCTACTAATTACACATGTTTAGGAAAAATAAGATGAGTAAAATCAATGCCAAAAGGAATAATTAAAAGAAGATATTTAATAGGACATAAAAAGCCATTACAATGAGAAATTCTATTTTAATAGGACATAAATTAAATCATTATGGCAAAGATATATCAGATGACTAAAACTTGAATCTACCAACTGGTCCTACTTGCAAAGCACCTTGAGTAACAGCGTCCATTAGCCCCAGTCCAACCCTTGACCATAAAGTGCAATCTAAAAGATTTGCAATCTGCATAGCAGACATACAAAACAGTAAATAATTATTATTTTCTTTTATAGAAAAAGATTTTATTAGAAAGAGAAATAAAAGAGATGAGACATCCTCGTATAAATACAAAAATATATTATTAAAATCTAAAGGGATAAGCCATGTATCAATGTTAGATTATCCTTTTCATTAGTTAGGAGAAAACACTAACGCAGGCCAGGAGCTTTTCATCATAGGGAAGCCAAAATGGTAATCCTAATGCCTATCCCAAATGAAATCACATTTGAAAGGACTCAATAAAATCCCTAGGGTTCTTTTCTATGTCATTAAAAACCTTTGCCAATATCATAGTAAATTGCCTAAGCCAAAAACTAATAATGTTTTTCAGAAAGCCAACTTACATTATTCACAGAAAGCAAGAAACAGGCATGAAGTTAGTTCTTCTGCTTAAACATAAAAATATCTACAATCAATATATTAAAGGAATATATAGTGAATTTGCCACTAATAAGAAGGGCCATAGTTATATGCTTATAGTCTTTCCTGATCTTGTGCTCAAATTTTAGTGCCACTTGAGAAATAAAAAGTAAAAATCAACTAAGCTCGAAGTCCATGTGATTATCTATTCGATTGAACATATCAAACTCATTTAGCTTTGCCATGACATTTATCTTTGCCTGTAGCTTTTCCAAATTCGACAGTGTGATTGACACTATCACATGGACCAACCTATGGATAGAAGAAACTTCTTATTTAAAACAACTACCAGTCTATCAATTATTTAGAAAATGCATCTCTTCTAAGCTCAAAGTGTGACTAAAATTAATCAGTATTGGTATAGATTTTTAGTTCTTCTTCATAGTATTGTGCTATCCTTTTCTTCTAACTTCTTTCTAAGTCAAATCCTAAAGACAGGTTTAAAAATGAATAACAATAATAATAACGAAAATCTTTGCACTGCAAAAGCAAAGGAATTAAACTCCACAAATAAATTCTAAAACAAAAAACGCCATATTTGGTACTTGCTATCAAACAGAGATCCTTTTTTGAGAGCCAAAATATCATTTCTTTCTTTTAAAACTATTATGTCAAAATTTTTAGGTGTCTTGGGGAGGTCAAAACAATAGTATACTCATTATTATTTGGTGGCCAGTGCTCTTTTTTTCTTTTATTTCGTACATTCGCACATATCAATTGCTGAATTTGTTTTCTTTATTTTAAATCAACAATGATGAGAAGACTCAAAAAAGGAAATTTAGAAAACAATAGAAACCATGCAATAATCTAACTAACGACCATTTTTGCCTTACAGGAAATTATACTACTTTCACCATTAATATAACAATTAAGAGACACTACCACCTTTGCCACTGCTAAATGATCAAACCTGGTTTGGTTTTGCTCTTTTGCCAAAACTATTTTATCATTTTTCTTATCATCACATTTGCTATGGCCTGTGGATAATGGGAACCACTCTCACTGCATACTACTACCACCTATGACTGTTATGTTATTATAATGAAATACTAATTTTGTTATAATATATATCATTGTTGTTATTAACAACTATCATCAACCATGTTTATTAAGCACACACCCATATTAGCCCCAAGAGATGTCAGCTTCGGTTTTGGTATTCAAGCAATGTAGAATGATAATAAACATGAATACGAAATCAGATGGAACCTGCAAAAATCCTATGTTTACCTATAATATATATCATTTACGAAACACTTTAAGCTGCAACTTGTTGGTATATGTGCAAAACCTAAACAGCAAAACAAAAACGATAAAAAAAAATAATGCTTGAAGCAATCAGCAAAAGAAAAGAACTCTAATGTTGAAAACCGAACAAAAAAATTAAATCCGAATAGATTAGCAAAGAAACATATTAATTAATATAAGAAAGGCCAAATGCATAATTATAATGTCTACTATAATAAAAATAATAAGTTCAAATTACACTAACACATCAACCCTCTCTACCTAAAGTAACCACTAACCAATAAAAAAATACTTATTAATACAAAAGCAAATAAACTAACCTTCAATTTCTCATGAGCTTCATTTATAAAATTTTTCTTGCATTCCTTTATTTGGTGAGTATAACTGAAAGAAGAGTAAGTAATTAAACTAATTATTATGTGTTTAGATAGAATGCTAAATTATAGAAAGTAGTAACAAAAGAGCACGCATTATCACTTTTTTAGATTAAAGAATATTGCTGCATTGTTACTTTTATATGATTGAATTCATTTGCTTAGCTTAAGATTTTAGAATACTGGATTACAGAATCATTCAAAGAACACTTGTTGCTAGTATTCAAATTTAATCTAAATGAATAAAAATAAATCAATAAAGCAATTAGAAGGTAGCAGAAAGACTTACATCCAATGTCTTGGACTCCAATTGCTTTCGTTTTGCATTTCTAATAGATTCATCAAAGAATATTGCCTCCTCATCATATCTGTTGAAATCAGACATTATTCACAAATAAAAAAGAAAGATTGAAACTCTATAAAGTGATTAAGTTACCTAAAACTGACTATCTTTAGAGACCTTGAGCGATGAAGAACTTCTCAAAGCTCAAGCAATAACAGCAACAGTGTCTTCGAAAACCTCATGAGCCTTCACATTACCAAGACATCCACAACCCGAACCAAAGTTTGAAAACGCAGCAGCTATTCCACCGAAACACTAAGCAGGTAAAATCAAAAGCAAACACAGCGTCGAGCTTCAGTTAAATACGACTCCTAAGGCAAAATCCGCCGCTGCTGCTGCAGGGTCTCAGCCTCCTCTCCCACAGAAAGATTCATTCACCAACCTCAACATGCATACCAACCAACTACAACACCGTCAAACTCGCAGACCTTTCCCTTTGCCCTCTTCTTCAACTCACGCCTTTTCCAGTCTTCCTTTTTGCTTCTGTATTTTCTCTAATTGTGAATGGTCGTGAGATTGAATTGAGAGAGAAACAAATTGAGGAAAGAGAGAGAGGGAGAGAGAGAAATGATAAATTCGAAATTTTTTTTGAAGATTAAAAGTTTAAAACTCTTTCAAAAATTTTTGCGAGAAAATTCCCGCTAATGAGTTTTGTTTAGAATTTGAAATCAAAACATTTGGCTGATCAACGAAACTCAATCCGTGTGATGGTGTTATAAGCCAATCAAATGCTACGATTATCCATTGTATTTGGAAAATTGGAATTTTGGAATTAGGGATACACAAAGCTTGAATTACCTGAAAAACTTCTGTGCAAAACAACGCTTCATCCGTCTTTTTAGGCTCCATTGTCCAGTCACGCTAGTTTCAACATTCTATCATGAACAGGAAAAAAACAAAACTATATAGGACAGTTGTCACTCTCTCAGAAACCCTCTAACAGTGTTAAATAGTGTGTGAGTTTACTGTTTGACTTAGGGGTGTCAAAAATCCCCAGTAGGCGGGGATCCCCGCGGGGACCGCCCCAAATGGGGTCCCGATGGTGGGGAATTTTCCCCGTGGGGATGGGGATGGGGAGCAAAATTCCCCCGAGACAGGCGCGGGGACCCGAGCGGGGATTCCCGTCCCATCCCCGATAATTCCCCAAATTATTAAACTTATTTAAATATTCTTACTTTATTTCTAACATAGGGAGTATTTTAGTAATTTCACCCATTAAAAAATATTAACCCTATATTCCCTTCTCACCTTTGTTGTTGCGCCCTCTTTAACTCTCTATTCCCATCCAAACCCCAACTCTCCAGACTCCAGTCACTCACTCACTCTCCACTTTGTTCAAACTTCAAAACTCTCACAGCTAGCCACCGGCCACTCTTGCGCCATCACCCTAGCAGCTTCACCGCGTCGTTCCCTCTCCTCAGGCACGGCGTCCTTCTCCTCTCCACTTCTGCGTCTGCGTGTTTGCTTCCATTCTCGTCACTATATGTTAACATATTTGTCTCTATTGTTTTAACAGAGAACATGGAGATGTTTGTTGGAAGTTTTATGCCGACAATGAAAGAATATTTGATGTTAAAGACTTTGTTTTATTGCTTTCTTTATAATGGAAGTTGCATTTTAAGATTTTATTTTATGGACTATGATTTGCTATGTTGTATTTCTGGACTTATAATCTTAGATAAGATATGTTTGTGTGTTTGTAATAATATTTTTTAGTTTGTTTTTTTATTTTTTTGATATTTTTTACTATAATTTTCATATGAATGTTAAATATAGGAAGATGGGGGAATGGGGCTCCGCGAGAAACGCGAGAAATACGGGAAACGGAGATGGGGACAATTATCCTCCCATAACGGGAAATGGGACAGGGACGGGGATTAATTTTGGGGGCGAAAACGGAGAGTAGAGAAACATCCCCCGCCCCATTGACATCCCTAGTTTGACTAGTTAAGTATTATATATTAATAGATATCTGTAAATCTTTATACACTTACATCTGTACATTATAATTTTTCTCTTTTAAAAGATGTCAAATGATTTCTACTTGTGTGGACAACTGGACACCGGTGAGCCATATAATATTTTAATATTTTATACTTTGCCTCGTGCTAACAACTCTACAATTCCGAACAGTGAACCCGATACTCTTCTTCTTAAAATAACCAATTTTTATATATTTTAATTTTTTACA
The DNA here is from genome assembly GCF_000817695.3 of Arachis duranensis. Lineage (NCBI taxonomy): Eukaryota > Viridiplantae > Streptophyta > Magnoliopsida > Fabales > Fabaceae > Arachis > Arachis duranensis. The sequence goes on from NC_029775.3 coordinate 117,482,421, forward strand.
TAATTAATGTATTTAAACAATTCAAAGAGTTAGTGAATTAGAAAAAATGAAAAGTGACAATTATATTGAAAAATAGTGAGTATTTAAAAATATATATACTTTTCTTACAAATCTTTTAAATTATAACTATATATATTAGGAAAATTAAATGGTGTGAATTACTTAAAACATCCACTGATCCACACCCATGGATAAGATAGGTGGGAATTCCGTAGTTTAACTTGACGTTTAGTGGTGGATTATAAGAACACTTTTAACGGGTCAAAAATTGAAGCCTCTTTTTAACAGGGAGCTTTCTATGGTGGGAAAAATATATTTATGATCTCTAAGCACCAGGTATATTTTAAAATTATAAAAATTTATAGGGGTGAATTTATAATATTAATTTAATTAATTAAAAAACTGAAGAAAATAAGTGCTCGGATATTGTGCACATGTTGATGTCAGCTACCTCTCGTTTCCATGGCCGTCGTCTTCTCCATCTTCAAGCACTGCCTTGAGAACATCCCTTTTCACTTCGTCATTGCTGGTTCCTCCTCCACCTCATTCCACAACACCACCCACTTCTCCTTCTTTTTTGAAATCATTCAGAATTTTGTGATCATTTGGGTTTGTAGCACGTAACACACTGTAATCATCATCATTGTGCAGAAAAAGGGGAGAAAATTACAAGCTTTGATCCAATGAAGATAAACATCAACCATGGTTTTAGAGAGAAACGGTGATCAAAATTTGACACTTTTTGAGTAAATTTACAACCCTATGAATGAGAAAAGATCAAATTCTAACTCCTGTGACTGAAATTGAGATCGAAACAAAAAAGTTCAGAGAGAGAGAAAAAAGGAAGAAGTGAAATTATAACAAAAACAAGCAGTGTGTTTGAGTTTGTGTGTCTTTAATTTCTTGCATTTATCGTATTTAAATGAATTGGGATTCAAACTTTGGAATGGTAGCAAGAAATAACTATGGAGCAACGACCAAGCAGATTTCTCATTTAAGATGAAAATATTATTGATATTTCCGGAAGCGGATCACCTGTGTTGGGAAAACTCAACACAGGTTTAAACCAAGAACCTGTCTAACAGCGGAAGCACCAAAAATAATTTTCCTACAACCTGTGCAATTAAATGAGCAACACCAAAGATACTCCAAGCAACAAATATAATGGCAGAAATTAAATAACCAGACACCAGAATTTTAACGTGGGAAAACCCCCAAAAGAGGGACAAAAAACCCACGGGACCTAGTCCAGAAAAATCTTCCACTATCAGAATAATGGGTACACAAATAGTCTTCCTAGTGACACTAGGGCATCTCAACAATCAACAAAATACATCACCAAAACTGGTGGAATCAACATAAACCCTCCACAAAAGTAGGTATCTCAAATCAGGCAAAAGATAAGGCAATACAACAAATAAGTTATATCCTAATGTTCATCTCTACACCAGGAACAACATACTAAAATTTCATAAGAAATGGAGCAAGTTTACCAAGTTAATGTGATCAAGGTTGGCTTGCCCTTTTCCCCCTAATTTCTCTTCTCCTCTTCGGCGCTGTTGTGTTTTCTTTCTTTCTTTCAAATTGAAAGAAGCCTTTCACTCTCTCTCTCGTGGCTCTCAGCCACTTCCTTTTACTTTATTGTTTTTTTTCTTTTTTTTAAACTTGTGGGCCCCACTTAGTTTGGGACCCACCAACAAATCTCCCCCTCACCAACTAAGTGGGGATAGGCTGCTCAACCAAGCCCGGATAGGCTGCTCCACTAAGCCCGCCTTCTCTTTGCAGGAATCAAACTTCACTGCAAGTAAACTTTTAGTCATTATATCTGGACCATTATCATCATTATGGATCTTTTCAAGTGCATATGACCTCATCTTAAGCGCTTGACGTATCCAATGATACCTCACCTCTATGTGCTTCGATCTGGAATGAAACGTCGAATTCTTGCTAAGATGGATAACACTCTGACTGTACAAAATAACACAAACTTCTCTTGATTGATGCCTAACTCTTGTAGAAATTTTTTCATCCACAAGAGTTCCTTAGAAGCTTCAACAACAGCAATGTATTCTGCCTCTGTAGTAGACAAAGCAACACATTTCTGAAGTCGAGATTGCCACGACACAACTCCCCCTGCAAAAGTCATCATATAACCAGAAGTAGACTTACTTGAATCAAGATCCCCAACCATATATGCATCTGTGTAACCATCCAACACAGGTTGGCCGCTCCCAAATCATAAACAAACTCTGTAAGTACCATTAAGGTATCTGAGAATCCACTTCACTGCTTGCTAGTGTTCTTTGCCAGGATTAGAGAGAAATCGACTAACAACTCCAACGGCATGAACAATATCCGGCCTGGTGCAAACTATAGCATACATCAAACTGCCAACTGCAGATACATACAGAATCTTCTTCATTTCTGCTTTCTCTTTCTCACTTGTAGGACATTTCTGCGAACTCAACTTGAAATGACTAGCAAGTGGAGTACTAACAGGTTTG
>NC_029775.3:117485637-117486218 GCF_000817695.3 Arachis duranensis
CCATCAACAGGAGGTCTAGTGGAAGGACCAGGTTCATCATCAACAGAACGTCTAACAGTTACTGTTGGCTTATCTGTCTTCTCAAGATCTTCAATGGTTTGGTCTTCAAGAAAAATCACATCTCGGCTTCTAATTATCTTCTTGCTCACCGGATCCCATAATCTGTAACCAAAGTCTTCGTGACCATAACCCATGAAGATACACTGCTTTGACTTCCCATCAAGTTTAGACCTTTCATCTCTTGGAATGTGAACAAAAGCCCTGCAGCTAAACACTCTCAAGTGACTATAGGAGACATCTTTCCCTCTCCAAACTTTCTCTGGAACATCACCATTTAGTGGAACTGAAGGAGAAAGGTTGATCAAATCTACTGCAGTCCTCATTGCTTCACCCCAAAAAGATTTAGGCAACTTTGCATGAGAGAGCATACACCTAACTCTATCATTGATAGTGCGATTCATTCTCTCTGCAACTCCATTATGTTGAGGAGTCTTAGGAACCGTCTTCTCAAGCTTGATCCCATGTCCTTTACAATACTCTTCAAATGGACCCTTGTATTCACCACCATTATCTGCTCGAAC
>NC_029775.3:117487243-117505012 GCF_000817695.3 Arachis duranensis
AGCAGTTTCTTTATCACTATCTTTACCTTTGTCTTCGTTTCTTCCCCTTGATTGTTCTCTTTTCAAGAACCTACAATACCTCTTGATATGCCCCGGCTTGCCACAATGGTGACAAATGAACTCCTTTCTTGGCTTGTACTTTCCTCTTGACTTGCTTCGACTCTCTGACCTGTCAGAACTGTGAGGTTTTCTACTTTGACTTCTCCCCCGTGACTCTGAAACAAGTGCTTCTGATTGGGAGGAGGCATTAGTCAAACCTCGCTCTCTTCTTCTGTCTTCTTCATTCAACATACTCTCTTTAACCATTGCTAACGTCAACTTTCCTTTTGGAGCTGAGTTAGTCAGTGTCACAACCAGAACTTTCCAACTATCAGGCAAAGAGCTCAACAATAACAAGGCTTGCAACTCATCATTCAAAGTGATTTCATTATTTGTCAGTTGGTTCACTGTCTCTTGAAAAATGCTCAAGTGCTCCGGCATTGATTTACCTTCAACATACTTCATATTGACAAGCTTCCTAATCAAGAATGCTTTGTTTTGCACATTCTTTCTCTCATATAACTCCTTCAATTTGTTCCACATCTTCTCAACATTCGTTTCGGTGTCAACATGTGGATACACACTAAGATCAAGCCATTGCCTCATCAAAGCAACTGCCTTCCGATTTAGCCCAAAGATACTCCAAGCAACAAATATAATGGCAGAAATTAAATAACCAGACACCAAAATTTTAATGTGGGAAAACCCCCAAAAGAGAGACAAAAAAATCGATGAGACCTAGTCCAGAAAAATTTTTCACTATCAGAATAATGGGTACACAAATAGTCTTCCTAGTGACACTAGGGCATCTCAACAATCAACAAAATACATCACCAAAACTGGTGGAATCAACATAAACCCTCCACAAAAGTAGGTATCTCAAATCAGGCAAAAGAGAAGGCAATACAATAAATAAGTTATATCCTAATGTTCATCTCTACACCAGGAACAACATACTAAAATTTCATAAAAAATGGAGCAAGTTTACCAAGTTAATGTGATCAAGGTTGGCTTGCCCTTTTCCCCCTAATTTCTCTTCTCCTCTTCGGCGCTGTTGTGTTTTCTTTCTTTCTTTCAAATTGAAAGAAGCCTTTCACTCTCTCTCTCTCTCCACTTCCTTTTACTTTATTGTTTTTTTTCTTTTTTTTTTTAAACTTGTGGGCCCCACTTAGTTTGGGGACCCACCAACAACCTGCAGCGTCCAGTGGAATTGTGATTCTGATGGCATCGATTACTGCATTTTTATGGAAGCTGAGAAGAAGACCAAGTGATCTTAACGAGATTTACAAATACATTTAATTTTGGGTTAAAATTGACATTTTTAACAATTATTGTACGGCAAGTGGGCAACCATCCCAACTCTTCATTTGGAATCTTGTTGCATAGTCTTTTAAGGTCATGAATATACTTTCCCCACCAAAGACATTCCCTTCTAACAGATATAGAGACTAACTATTGAAAAAGGATAAAAAGAAGGATTTGTCTATTTTGGGGAAAGTAGAAGCTGGTTCTTAGAGGACCTGTTTGGAATATGCTAACATTGTGGTTGTCATTTGTGCCGTACATGAAAGTGGTATCTAAAAGGTTGACCCCAAAACTTTTGATAATACAATAGGTTCCCCATGTGATTAAGGAAATGAATGATGACGTGGCGGCTGTTTAAAAGAGTGGTATTGTTTGGGCTAGGAATAACATAGTGGACTAGTGTTGGACATGTATAGAATCGGTAAGGCCCATGCAGTGCTAAGCTCATGGCACCAATAGAATCGGCCCGTCATAAAGATTGGATTAAATGTGAATTAAAAATGAGTTTTCCTTAATGACCAAAAAAAAATGAGTTTCCTTATGAATTTAAAGTTGTACAATGTTAAAATATTAATTCAATAATTAATAGAGATGGTTGTGGTTATTTTTAATTTTTATAGTCGTCGTTATTGTTACATGGTTACACCATTAGTGCATTATTGTTAATTTGTTATTGTTATTATTATTATTATTATTATCGTCGTCGTCGTCCTCGCAGTTGTTTTTTCTATGACTAACAAAATTTTAAAGAAAATATTTTAGACTTTTTAATTAAACTGTTTTTAAAAATGAGTAAGTAATCTAAATTTGTAGTGTTTTTTTTATTAGTGATATTGACATGTATGAAGGATAATATAGACTTTTTATAGAAATAAATTTTTTTTGCCATATTTGAAAATGATTTTTATGTTTGTTATATATATTTTTAACCTATTCTGATCCTTTAAAAACCTTAAAATACTTTTTTTACGATAGGAGCGTCTTTATAATATTCTACCATCTTTATGTATGTATGTAACTAAAAACAGACACTAAAAGAGGCAACACTCTTAAACAGCTAAAGACATCGGATAAAGGTTAGACGTAATTTACATATCAATATATAGGATATTTTGAAATGAGTAAAGTATCGTTTTTGTTCTTAACGTTTGGAGTAAGTCCATTTGTGTTCCTAACGTTTAAATCGTCTTATTTGTATCCCTAACATTTATAATAGTGATTTAATGTTATTCTGCTATTAATTATACTAACAAATAAGAGTCTCTTTTTCAATTATTTCTCATTTGGATGTATTCATTCTTAATTAGGTCTTATTTAGATGTGTTCGATTTTAATATTATATCCACTATTTGTGTTTAGATTCAATTATGTCATTAGAAAAGTGAATTATGTAAATGTTATAAGAATTAGTTTCAACTTTTGATAAGCTATTTTTCGGAGTGGATTATCGATTCTATCCCAAACATTTACCACTACAAGAATGTGGCCGATTAGCTACCACAAGAAGAGTCGTAAAATCATCGCTAATCTGACGCAAAATATAATTTGTGACGGATTAGCTACTGCCTAGCAACTAATGCTTTCCTCGCTAATTATAAGTCGCAGATCAGTGAGGCAAACACAACAGTCGCTAATTAATCGGAAAGTTTTTTAGCTACCGAATAGATAGTCGCAAATCCATCACTAAAATAAAAGCTAATTCCATAGAAGAAATAGACTAAACAAGAGTCACTAATTAACGACAAACTTTACTGCAGCAAACTCATCGCTAAATGCAAGCTAACTTCGTAGACAAAATAGAGTGCATAGTTGACGCTAATTAGCGAAGAATTTTTCCGAACCTAACTCGTCGTTAATTGGCCGCTAATATAAGTGCTAATCTGTCACATTTTATAACAAATCTATAGCTAATTTTTAAAAATCTTTAATCAAATTTGTAAAAATGTTGTCGCTAAACCAAAACTATTCGAAATGAGAAAATATAATTATTAAATAGTTGCTAATTTACTAAGAAATAACATATAATCAATTAATTGCATTATTATCACAAAATATCATTACAAATTTTTTTAAAACTAATAACAAATTAGTTATCTATAGGTAACTAGTGTGATTGTAGCCCTTCAAAATATTAATAAACAAATTATTGGAAATTGTTTAGTTTTTAATAAAATTACTAATTCTTCATAACTTTTAAATGAATAACACTTTTGTACGAAGTCAATTATAATTCTTCTAAAGCAAGAATAGTTTTCCTTTATCCAAATCACAAAGAACCTTTACATCATTTAAACAGTCCCAATTCCCAATAATCTAAACAATCCAATATGTTAGAGCACCTACAATAGTGAATTCCTCTTTTACTTTTTTCTGACACATAGGAACTCTAACCATTGGAGGAGAGAAGAAATAAATAATTAAATAATAATTAATTTAGTAAAAATTATAATAATTAATTATATTAAATAATTATATATATTTAAGTAATAATTTATATTAATTATTTAAATAATAATTAATTAAATTAAATAATTAAATTTTTATTTAATTAATGATTTATATTAATTATTTATATAATAATTAATATTAAATATTATTTATATTATTATATTAAATTATAATTAATTAAATTTACTTACATTAAAAAGTAAATTTAATTTTTACACCTTACAAAATAATTCTTAGTTGAGTTAGTTATTTTTATTTATAAAATTTAAAATGCTAACGATATTATTAAAATTAGCAGTTGTAAACACAAAATTATAAATTAGTGTAATCCCGAATTATATATTGTGTATTATTGTTATATATGAATTTATTTAATATTAATATTTTTTAATAGTGAATTAAATATCTTTTAATAGTTAATTATTTTAAATTTTATAAATTTAAATAATATTATTAAAAAAATCAATTACATTAATTTTAAGTATTTTAATTAATTAATTAAGTGGGACCACAATAGGGATTAAACTTAGTTCCTCCTAATGGAGAAGAGAGAGATGCTTTGAGTTCCTATTTACCGTTTATGACGCAAAAACTGATGTGGAGTTACTTTTTATGACAGGTGGACCATAAATAGGGATTGAGATGAGTTCCCTATTGGAGATGGTCTTATGCACCTAAAACTCTTCACTAGCAGATCCAATAATCTCGGCTTTGTCCTTTCCACTAGCAAACTTTTTAGGCAATAAATTCTGGTGAATATTCGGCATGCAATAGGTATAAATCAACATCATTTGCTTCTATTTAGTAAGGACATCATAATTTAAAGCTATTAGCTTCGATTTACATGTGAATCAGAAGTTACATGTAATTTGAACCTTATGAATTCAATTTATTATGTGTTTGTCTAATTCAAATTTATTTAATTCGATTTATATAGAAATGCAAATGGAAATTTTGACGTAGCCTTTTATGATTTGGGAGATTCACGTAATTTTGGCAAGTAATTGATTTATTAAGATTTTTTGTCCTTAATTTAAGTATAATACTAAAATTATTATGTTATTATTATAAGTAACAATCAAGATAGAAAATTTACAAATATTTATAAATTTGTTTATTTTTTTCAATCTTATTTAATTTGAAGTTGATATAAAAATTTAAATTTAAAGAATTATTTTTCTCGCATAAATTTGATTGCTAAAAATGTTTTTTCTTTTAATTTTATATTTAATATCTTAAATCATCTTTAGTTTTATTATATTTTTAACTATTAGGCCCACTTGATTACTTGATAGTTCAACTAAAAAAAGAGCTTCTTGGGCCTAGCAAAGATAATTCTACTATATCGTTGGGCTTCCCTTGTAATTTAACTAAGGCCCAGTTGACTACTTAATAGTTCAACTAAAAAAAAGAGCTTCTTTTAACCGAAACTAATTACCAAAAAAACACCAACGTATATCATTAAAATGTCAAAAAACACATTGGAACCCTTCTTTGTTAACAAAGCCAGGTTTTGATTCTGTTAAAATGATACACACAAATTACCATCAACAGTAACAAAGTTAAGTAGTACAACATTAACAAAGTGAAGTTGTAAAGTTCGTTCTTCGTTGTGCCCACATCATATACATAAGATAACACTATGCTAGTCATAGTCTCAAAATTCTCCTGTAGTGATGCGCCTACCATGGACAACTGTTTGATAAGGGCCTGCTTGGTTGCTGTAGTCCTCTAGCAGCAATTCTGCAAATGCATAAGAAAATTGGGAAAACAAGAAAGTCAACCTCAATCCAACTGCAGAAAAATTGGAGAAACAAGAAACTCAACTTCAATCCAACAATGTGATCTTTTCTTCAATTCAACACATCATACCAATTTTAGGAAAAGACTTTTCAAGCAATTCAACGAATAACCTAAAGGGAAATTACACAAGTAACAAAGTCACAGGGAAGTCAGCCTTCTTTAACTATCAGCTCTATCTAATATTGAACTAGATTTCCTTAAAAACCCCAACCTTATCTATACTCCTACAGATATAACTACAAATAAAGTTATAAAATAAACATGCAAATACTAAAGGACTTGCACAGAGGATTTGTAACAATTCTATCTCTTTCTACATAAGTCTATATAAGAATTGGTAGAACTCAAATACTTTAGCCGCTATATATGTATGGTACAGAGTTTTATCACATACATATGTAATCATAGTTCAAAAGATAATGACAGACTCTGAATACAGTTGTTGTAAAACATAACATCTTTAGTATGTCCGAAATACATTTCATGCAACAAATAATTTGGAATCATAGTACAAAAGAGTCATAACATGCAACTGTCAATAACTAATTATCACTTAGAACATTATGTTTGGGCAGGAACAGATAAAAGCTTGTTGCCTACTATTGAGTATCCAACTAAATATTAATACTTATACAGAAGTCAGAAAAAATGATAAAAAAGAACCTTTTATATCCAACTTTTTCTAATATATCAGCTTTTGAATTGATATATTAGTGAATTTTCAATTTCAATGACAATAGTAATGAAACAATCCCTTCATCTAATTTTTTTAATAACAATATAAAGCTGTAGGACTTGTGCAACTTGTCCCATTTGGCTATCATTAGGCTTTGGTGTGTATAATTGTGGAATGAGCAACCACAGAGAACGGATTGAAATTCAATCAATAATAAAACAGTAATGTAAAATAAGGTAATACCTCTTCAAACTCATTTAAAAGCTCAGATCATTGTACTCCATCTGTTGTGAAGCCTCGGCTTCTTGTGATTCGTCCATGTTGTGCAATGATCCAAAAGCATCTAATTCATGCGTGGTGTCGTCACCATTCCCGGTTGCGCATCTGCGAGCATTATGGCCAGCCTTGCCACACTTTCTGCAACGTTGGACACGCCGGTACCTCCCACGAGTCGTCACAACATGACGACCACACCCTTTATGTCTGGCTCTTGGAGGATCGTGTATTGACGCATCATCGCCCCCGCCCTCAGCAGTGGTCGCCAACCTTTTTCGGATCTTTTCTCTTAACGCGTCTCGTTCATTAGCTATTTTGGTCTTCACCTCGAAGTAATCCTCAAAGTTACTACAAGAAAGCTTTACCAGTTCTCTACAGTCATCGAGCATTGCCGCATGCATACTCATATAGGCTGCATCAGGAATCTCTCCACTAAAAACATGGTTATTTATCGGTGGTTGTTTTGCCTTCTTTGTCCAACGACCCAGTATAAGACTACCTGGAATAACAACCATGTTAAGTCTAACAAGCACACCAACTATGTGGACACAGGGGATTCCAAAAGATTCCATGCGCAGGCAAGAGCATCTGAATTCATCATCTATCTCCCCCCACGAAACGTTCCATGATCTACCTTGGCAATACATGGCCACCTCAAACAATGTACACGTGCTTGTCTTCTTCGAAGAAACTATTCTGACATTGCTAGCTAGTAATAGCACCTCCCGAAATAAGACAAAGACCTCTCGTGTGTATACTGCTGCTGCAAACCGCTCTAACTCCTCCAATCTTGTTTTCACAACTGGTTCTCCATAAGCAGATTTGTAATCAGCAACCACTAATCTCCTACGCATGAACTCTAAATACTGTTGGAAATGCTCAATAAATTCCCTCAAGTTGTAGCCGTTGTGTATAAACTTCCCTATCTGCATATTTAGCGCCTCACACCTTGATGTTGTCTTGAGCCCGGCAAAGAACTTACCCCTAATGTGGGCATTTGACCACATATGTTTCTTTTCATACATATCCTTGACCCATGAATTTTGTTGCAACCCAAATTCTTCAACTGCATCATTCCATATATCTTCAAAGTCATCGACCTCTAAATCCCCCATTAAACAAAGACGAAACTTGGTCATAAACCGTGGAATACCTACTCGAGCGGTCGCATTGCGTAGCAAGTGCCAGCTGTACAATCTATGATGTGCTTCTGGAAATACAGCTTTGATCGCACTCTTCATGGCTTGATCACCGTCGGTAATAACGGACTTAGGAGCCTTTCCTTTCATGGCCTCCAGAAATGCCCGAAGCAACCACACATAGCTTTCCTCCCCTTCCTTTGAGAGAACTGCGCATCCAAACACAACAGTGCGCATGTGGTGATCCACGCCAGAGAATATCACAAGGGGACATTTGTACTTATTCCTCCCGTACGTTGCATCAAACCCCATAACATCTCCGAAAACATTGAAATCATACTGACTTGCACCATCACACCAAAATATATTGTGGAGCCTCCGTTGTTCATCCAACGAATACTTCCAAAACATACAGGGGTCACGCCTCTTCAACATTTGTAAATACTTGAGTGCATTATCCGTGTCGCTTGCTCCAGCTCTTCTTTGCTTCTCAATTGCATTATAGATGTCTTTCACCTGAAACCCAACCATCTCGAATCCACCACTTTGATTTGCAAAAGCCCGAAATATTGTCGGAACTCGAAGGCCAGAGCTTCTCATAGTATTAAATCTGGTGTAAATCCCCCGTTTTTATTGCCCGGTGAGACCGCATCATTCCCCTGAACCTGGCCTCCAACATGTCATGGTTATGTTCATCGGAGAAGAAGTCAACATACCATCTCCCGTTCCTCGAGTCAACATGAACTTTTATCCGCGCATTACACCCGCATCGCGTTACTGGTCTAGGATCCATCTTCCTATCATTTCTGTGAACATGCTTTGCATCTCGTTCACCTTGTCGCGAGCATACAAAAATTTGCCATATAATGTCACCCTCCGATCCTGCCTTCTTGCAGCGCCCTACCTTCGACCGGCGTATGGAAAACCCCTTAATTCGACCGTACTCGTTATAGAAGTCGTAAGCAGTTTTCAAATCGACAAACTCTATCATCATAATCTCCTCAGCTCGCAACACATCAAAATCAATTGCACCAAACGAACCTATTCCGTCGAGAAAGATGACATCTCTTTGATCGTCTGACTGACTAGCACCAATCGGAACGGATTCTGTTTCTGCAACAAAGGTCTCATTTTCTATCGGGTCCTCTTCCACCTGAAACAATCCATTACCATAGCAATACATAGTTGATGCCAAGAGGTTGTCCTAAAAAATACTCTTATTTTATTTTCCATCAAGATTACGATGATATGCTTACCCTTGGAGTGACATTCTCCTGAAAATTAGATGAAACCTCCTCGGTCCCCTCCATTGTTACTCGCCAAATCCCAAACCGCTAATAAATCGGAAACGAAAAAACCCGAGGATAAGAAAACAAAGACGAGACATCATAAATTGATCTAACCAATCTTATGCCTGGTCAATTCTATTTTTTTTTATAGAAGGAATGGAGAAGACGTTGGAGCCATCATCACGAAGCACAAGTGGTTATGTTACTTAAGACTGTCTACAAAACAAATATGACTTATCAACTAAGAATAACATAGGTAAGAAGTTTCATTTTGATACAAATTCAAAATTAGAAATGAAAGGAACATAAGGGGATTTTCTTTGCTTGCCTTTTTTTTTTTATAAGAATGACATAGACAAAACAATATAATAGCTACAATTTTGTTTTCCTTTTCTTTATTCTCCTTTTTTTCCAGCATGGTTCATATCTTGTTGCTAATGGGGGCTCCAAAGAACCATCCCCTCTTTACACACACACACACAACAAAAAGAAAAACAACTCACGTATACAAACTAGAAATATTTTTATCCAAAACAAACAATCAGAGGAAGCCAGCAGAAATAATATTTTTATCCACACATTACTGAGGATGGGTAGGTTGAAATACTGAAGTAAAAAACAATGTGAAACCTGTTAGGTCTTCAAATCAACATTCACCCAGTCTTGACAAACATATAATCTTGCTGTAGTGATGTCACAATGAAGCCATGTGCCCTACTATTTACTTTACCAGGTTCACTTAGTGCAGCTCAAATAGCTTCTTTGATGTGCAACTGTACCTCAATGAAGCCCAAGTCAATAAATATGGTAATGTCAATAAAAAGTAAAGTAAACACCCACAATAAGTGCATAACTAAAAATATATATTCTTTATGAACCGTTTTTATGTTCAATTAAACTTAAGGAACTACTTATTCTAATGAAATAAGTAACTGACAATGTGAACATAAGCAATACGAAAGAAATAAAAGCAAATCATTGCAGATTACACATATAAGCCTAATATATGAAGGGATTAATTACTTTAAAGACATATACGTGTTTCTTGTCATTGGAGATTTCGCACACTTCCTTAAAAAATTACAACCTTTTAAGCAAATCTTTCAATAAAATGACATATGCAAGGGCGGTCACAATTATCTTAATTGATTTCAAAGGGATACATGAAAAAGAAAAAAAATGAAAGACGACTACAAAATTCTGACTATGCTTAACCTGTCGCTAGCAGTGCAATCAGAAATACATAAGCAAAAACATGAAGAAATTCAAGGCATAGAATATGTTTAATCTGCACTCATAAATTGTGCACCTTTAGAAACTCATGATTTATTGAATGCCAACAGCATACTCACAAGCTATAAACTTGATATTTTAGAAAAATATGATCACTAATGAGATAACAAATATTTAATGTTTAAAAGCTATAAACTTGATATTATAGTAATTTTTTATTCATAACATTTGATTTAAAAAATATCTTTAATTATTATTTTAGTATAAAATAGTTTTACATTAAAAATAATAACACCTCTTGTACTATTCTTTTTCTTTGAAAAGAATGAGACTATTTAAAGATTTTTTATTTTCAAATGCACATTTATTAAATCAATGCGAGCAAAATAGAATCAAGTGAATATTGAATCACCTTATATACCTAGTGAAGATTTTCATAATTATGTTTACAGTCAAATACTCCATCCAATAAAGATAGAAATCATGACAGATATTAATTTTTTTCAGGTGTGGGTTTACCTCAGAGTTGTATTATCATCCTCATCCTTGGCACTTGTCTATGGAGTGTATTGGCTGGTTGATGCCGGTGAGTAACCAGGTCGACTTGGCGAGTATTCCATTGAAGCACTACAAATGATGAAACAGAATGACAAAATTAATAGACATGCCCAGATATTTGGCAACTAGAATAATGATATATCTATAGATGCATACCTGAATTGTGGAGAAGTTAGGCTGAAATCCAGACTTGTAAAATGCAAAAATGTGAATTAGTCAAACAATAGAAGAAATGCAACCTCTTGCAATTTTAGCAACACATAAAAAAGCAAGAAAAGAAAGAAAGAAAGAAAGATATAGAAAACATTTGTACTGTTGTTCTTAACTTACCTGCTTGGACTAAATGTTGGGCTGGATGGAGAATAAGTTGGTGATGAGGGGCTGCAAAATAATATGGCACATAGTTATTTGGAGTGAAGAACTATAACAAAACAAGTGTGCAGTTGAGAACTAAAGTCACTGGACCATTTTCAACTACCCAAAAAGCTACTATTGAGAACCAAGGTTAAGGCTCATCCTCATTTTAGTGTTGGCAAGTTCCATTTCTGCATCCATTAGCAAAGTTCAACAATCAAAAGAATCCAAAGAATGACTCACCTATAGTATGGTGATGTGGGACTATACTCTGCACATAATCGACTGTAATAAGGGGAAGTAGGACTATAGCTTGGGAATGTAGCTCTGTTTAAATAAATAAACAAATAATTTTTATTCCCCAAGCCAACATTTTGCATAAACCCTTCACTATTTTTTCCCCCTTTAATTTTCCTTACAGAAGCAGAAGAGTGTAACAAATTTCTTAGTTACCACTTATCAATATTGAAAAGTATGTTCAAAATATCTCAGCTTGCACTGCTATGAAAGGGTAAGCCTCGCCTTAACCAAAGAAATCTACAACACTTCAACTCAGTATCACATTTCAACACAAAATTCACTTTACAACCCATTAAAACCGTGAAAAACAACCCCATGACACGTCTGTTTGCTCCAACAAAGGAAAGAAACTTAGCAACGTGAAACATATGGCACTCATTCAAAATTAGGGGTTGTTGTTATAGGGTTCCCCAATTCCTACCTCAAACATTCATACAGCAAAAAACTGCACTAACCTCATAGATCTGAATCGTTGGATCTGGTGAATGGAAGGCAGAACAAAGAGATGTTGATATGAGTGTGCTGAGATTCGACCCTACTGCGTCAGATCAAGTGGCCGAAGATACTCCTTTCTTGTAGCTCAGTCGAAGCCATTTCTCTCTGCAGCTGTTGTTTCTTCTTGTTCGATGGTATATGCCTCTTCACACGACGTCGTTTTGCTCGTTTCAAGTGTTTACAGTACTCATCTAAATCATCAGCAAATTTATCTCTAAACACTTTTCTAAACACAACTTTTGAACTAAATTAATATTTATAAATCAACCCCTATAACTTTTTTATTTTATAAAACCTCCCAGGTCCTTAGAGGACCACATTATTCTTTCCCCATAGTAGAACCGTCCAAGAAGGATTTGTCTATTTTGGGGAAAGTAGAAGCTGGTTCTTAGAGGACCTGTTTGGAATATGCTAACATTGTGGTTGTCATTTGTGCCGTACATGAAAGTGGTATCTAAAAGGTTGACCCCAAAACTTTTGATAATACAATAGGTTCCCCATGTGATTAAGGAAATGAATGATGACGTGGCGGCTGTTTAAAAGAGTGGTATTGTTTGGGCTAGGAATAACATAGTGGACTAGTGTTGGACATGTATAGAATCGGTAAGGCCCATGCAGTGCTAAGCTCATGGCACCCAATAGAATCGGCCCGTCATAAAGATTGGATTAAATGTGAATTAAAAATGAGTTTTCCTTAATGACCAAAAAAAAAATGAGTTTCCTTATGAATTTAAAGTTGTACAATGTTAAAATATTAATTCAATAATTAATAGAGATGGTTGTGGTTATTTTTAATTTTTATAGTCGTCGTTATTGTTACATGGTTACACCATTAGTGCATTATTGTTAATTTGTTATTGTTATTATTATTATTATTATTATCGTCGTCGTCGTCCTCGCAGTTGTTTTTTCTATGACTAACAAAATTTTAAAGAAAATATTTTAGACTTTTTAATTAAACTGTTTTTAAAAATGAGTAAGTAATCTAAATTTGTAGTGTTTTTTTTATTAGTGATATTGACATGTATGAAGGATAATATAGACTTTTTATAGAAATAAATTTTTTTTGCCATATTTGAAAATGATTTTTATGTTTGTTATATATATTTTTAACCTATTCTGATCCTTTAAAAACCTTAAAATACTTTTTTTACGATAGGAGCGTCTTCATAATATTCTGCCATCTTTATGTATGTATGTAACTAAAAACAGACACTAAAAGAGGCAACACTCTTAAACAGCTAAAGACATCGGATAAAGGTTAGACGTAATTTACATATCAATATATAGGATATTTTGAAATGAGTAAAGTATCGTTTTTGTTCTTAACGTTTGGAGTAAGTCCATTTGTGTTCCTAATATTAAAAAATATTAATATTCTAAAATATTAATATTTAAATATTACATCACACATCACACATGTAAAAATTTTATCTATTTCTTAATTATTGCCAAAATTTAAATTCGAATACAACATACAGCATATAAAAAAAGTAACATATTTGATTACTCAACCAAACCAAAGTCCTAGTTGCGGTGTTCCTTTAAATATGACATTGAAAATTGATTTCCAAAAGCATTACTCTTTTATGAAATTTTTGGTTTGTTAGTGGCTATCATGTTGTGAATAAAAAAAAAAAAAACACTGTACTCGAACTGAAATTGACAAATTGTTTTTTCTCACCATCATTGGAGTTGCAAGGGTGATTATTCTCCAATTCAACTAGGTAACTAGGTATCTTTTAAAAGTGGTACAATATTCAGCTTTTTATTACAATAATTTAAAAAATAAATAAAATAAACACATCTAAAAATTATAAATAGATTTAGTGTTTTTTTAAAATTAAATATACATTTAAAATACAAACTAAATAAAACTGAAATTTAAAATTTCTATTTTAAATTTAATATATTTAATTATTAATATATTACGATTTAAATATACATATAAAAATCAAATTAGTTAAAATCAAAATTCATTTTTCTATGTTGTGAAATACTCATAAACTCGTGTTGGCGCTGCTATTTCTTAGTCTATAAATACAAGCAGGCAGCCTCGGTATCAATTCCTTGATTCCTCTTCTCATTAACCCTTTTTTTTTTAGGTTTACAGTGCTTTTTACTTTTTTTCTTCTCATAGATATTTTATTCTATTTTTTTCTTTCTTCATTTTTTTTCTTTGTCATTTTAAGTTTTATTATGTTATTTTTTTATTTTTTTCATCACTTTTAAAATGCATTCTTATAATTTTATATGTGTTTATATTGTTTATTATGTTTTTGTGTACATATATAAATTTATATTTTAATTTTGGATGTGTTTATATTGTTTATTATGTTCTTATGTATATATATAAACTTTTTTACATGAGTTTTGGATGTGTTATAAAATATTTAGAGTGCATTCTTATAATTTTAGATGTGTATTTAAATTCAATTGTTTCTGTTTTTAATATATAATTTAGAACTACAATCACAATAATTTAGATGTGTTAATACATAATTTTAAATATGTTTATGTTGTTTATTTAATTTTAGATGTGTTTTTGACATGAGTTTTGAGTCTGTTTATGTTATTTTTTATTTTTTTTCTCTATTTAGAAAAGGTAACATAATTTTGGATGTGTTTATGTTGTTCTTGTTTTATTTTTTTTCTAATTAATTAAAGGTAACATAATTGTTTTTTTTTATTAATTAAAGGCAATATAAATTTGAATGTGTTTGTATTTAATTGGACCAGCTGAGCTTATAATGATATTCTAGTTTTAGATGTGTAGATAAAATACTAATGAGTTTTTTTATATGAAGCAGAAAAACTTTACTATATGAGAGAATAATATGGTCTCCACGAAAGAGAAAGAAAAAGAGTGTAAAGAGATTGGTGAAGATGACGTTATGAGAGAGGGAGAAAATAAAAGAAATGCTTTATTATAGTGATAAGAAGTTAGAGATTTTTTAGTTGATAAAGTTTAAATTGAAAGTGATTCCTTAAAAATAGAAAATATGATTAATTAAAAAATTAAAATAATAAAATATTAGATTTAAAGGCCGAGTAAAGACTGAATTTTATTGTAGTAGCATTTTTCATTATTCTCATATATTACAACTGACACAATATGTAAAATATAATTATTGTTATTAAAAATTGACAATTTAAACTTTAAAATTTGAATGTGTATGATTAACTTTAAAATATTTGATAATTTAAATTTTTGATAAGATATAAATTAATAAAATTCAAATGACAATAGTTTGAGATGTGTTATTGGATTAAAAAATAAATTCAACTTGTACCAATCGTTTGATTAAAATTGAATTTATTTGAAAAATAAAAATTAAGTCGATAAAATAAAATAATAAAAAATTAGATTATTTTTATTCTTTAAATCCATCCAAATTATACTACAAACATGATTTTTAATGATATGGTGTTCTGACATTATAAACGAGATATATGCAAACATAATTTTTCACCCGTCTTGTTTGTAAATAATATATAAACAAAAAAATTATGTTGTTCACAAAAATAAATTAATATATTAATAATACTATATTTATTTTTTGAAAAAATCTTTTAATTTTAATTCTTATAAAAAATTCTAATTTTTGTTTAATATTTTTATAAAAATATTTAAATTGACACAAACTATATTTTTGCCATAAAATTGATACATTGGACCACTCATATTTTTGCCACATTGCCACTAAATTCTTTGAGGATACTTTGGTACTTTTGCATAATTACAAGAAATAAATTTCTATTCAGAAAAAATATATATATATTTTTTATCAAAATCAATCCTGAATGTCTTATTCAAAGGAAAGTTGCCGTAGACACAAAAGTCCCAAATGAAAGGCTGGCATAGAAACCAATCCAATTGCCCAGCTCCATCAGTGCCCACATTTTGTGTTAGTCCATTAGAAAAACAAAAATAAAACAAGCCCTCATTAAGAATTAATTGACTCTACTCATTATTTTGGTATTCTTCAACTAATAAATTTGTGCAATTTAAAATAACTTTTGTTATTAAATTTATATTCTGTGATATTCATCTAAAATTTATGTGTGTTTTTTTTTTAACTAAAATTTATGCACCTTATAAGTATCTACATATGGTTACTTGATCTGAAAGCAACAAGCATAACAGCAAGAAGCCATGAAAACTGTACAATTGTTCAAGGTATCTCCCTCTTCATTGGGATCACAAAATTCTTTACCTTCTTCAACTTCTCTTCCTCTAACCTTCTTTGACATACTATGGCTAAGGTTGCCACCAGTTCAGCGAGTTTTCTTCTATGAATTCCCTCACCAACCCTCACTCTTCTATGATACCCTTCTTCCCAAACTCAAACACTCTCTTTCTCTTGCACTTGCTTACTATTTCCCTCTTGCTGGAATCCTCAATTGGCCTCATGATTCCAAAAAGCCCATCATCACCTACAACGTTGGTGACACTCTCTCACTTATTGTAGCTGAATCTGATGCTGATTTCAACCATCTTTCAGGATCTGACCTTTGTGAAGCCTCAGAGGTTCACCATCTTGTTCCTGAATTGTCCATTTCCGATGATCAAGCCACTGTCTTGGCCTTACAAGTTACCCTTTTTACAAACCATGGATTCTCCATTGGAGTCACATCACACCATGCTGTTCTTGATGGAAAAACCTCAACATCCTTCATCAAATCTTGGGCTTATCTCTGCAACAAGCTAGGAGATTCATCATCATCACCTTGTGATGATTTGCCTCCTGAATTGAGTCCTTTCTTGGACAGAGAAATTGTGGAAGATCCCAAAGGACTTGAAGCAAAATATCTGAGTGATTGGTTAAAGCAAGGTGGACCCAACAACAGAAGCATCAAGGTTTGGAATCTTCAAGGTCCACAAGATTCAATAAGGGGTTTGTTCCATTTATCTAGATCAAACATTGAAAGCCTCAGAAAATTAGTGGTGTCAAAGAAGAAAGAGACTATGAATGATCTTCACCTGTCAAGTTGTGATATCTCTTGCATATACTATTGTTTGCAAAGCTAAAGCTGAGAAAGTTAATACCAATAGAGTCTTTGTGGGTTTGAACGTTGATTGCAGATCAAGATTGGATCCTCCTCTTCCTCCAACTTACTTTGGAAACTGTATTGGTGCAAGATTAGCGGTTGCTGAAACAAAAGGATTGTTGGGTGAAGATGGAATAGCTGTTGCCATTGAATCACTGAGTAATGCATTGGAGACTTTGAAGGATGGTGTGCTGAGTGGTGCAGAGAATTGGTCATCACTTTTGCATGATGGTTTGCATGATGATAAGTTTATGAGTGCTGCTGGGACACCAAGGTTTGAGGTTTATGGCAATGATTTTGGGTGGGGAAAGCCAAAGAAGGTGGAGATGGTGTCTATTGATAGAACTGGTGCATTTTGTTTCTCAGATAGCAGCAATGGTGATGGTTTTGAGATTGGTTTGGTGTCCAACAAAGAATCCATGGATACCTTTGCTTCTCTCTTTCTCCAAGGACTTGCATAATTTTAAATGTTTTACTATTGTCTTCAATTCTTTCTTCTATTTATCTTCTTCATGCAATAAAATTTGTAATATGTTATTTATTTGCACCTATTATCTAAAATGTTGAATAAAAAAAGTAAGTTTTAATTCACTATATACCCATAATATTTCATACAACTATGTTATATGTTAAAATTAGCTATTGATATAAAATATATAAAAATATAAATACGTATGTATTGAAAATAAATTAAATAATATATATATTTATACATAAATACATTAGTAGTTAATTTTAATAATTAATTTTAATATATAAATAATATTTTTATTTTTTATAATAAATTATGGAAGCTAAGGTG
>NC_029775.3:117505095-117527724 GCF_000817695.3 Arachis duranensis
AATTAATAATTAATTAAGATTAAATTGCATTGAAATATTTATTAAGATATAATAATTATATTAAAAATTTAAATTTTAATAAAAATATATTAATTTTAAAAAGTACAGTTTTAAGTGCTTTGAAAAGTATTTATAACTTGAATACTTCTCAAAACTACAAATCCGGCTCTCTTGCATACATGCAGCCCCCTCACAATATCTGGCTATTAGTTGAGTTCCCTCCAATTATTGATACCAAGTGAGTGACGTACGACTCTCTGAGTTTTTTAATTTTGATACGGTGGGGGTTGATAGAGTATAGTAATGATATAGAGATTTAGGGTATTTTATCGAGATGTGATGGTTGTATAGAAGAAATTGGACGGACCGATTTGTAGGACGAAAATTAGACGGATCGATTTCAGGACGCGAAAGGTGTATAAATCGGTTGATCCGATTTGAATCCGATTTGAATACCCTATCCACGCATTACGCATACACTTGGGCTCTTTGGTTGGCTCGTGACTCTATTTCCAAAAGTAACGATTGTTTTCTCTCTTCTAGCAGTATCTCTTTCACTCTTCGTTTCCTTTCTCCATACTCCCAATTCCACCACTTTTCTCATTTTTTACTATTGTTGGACTACAACAAACTTTCAAAAAAATTTAAAGAAAATGCCAAGAAGAAGAAAAGTTAAAGAAGAAAATAACCGGAGCTTCATATTGTTAATTATCTTGAGCATTCAAATTATGTAAATTTTTAATTTTTAATAATCTGATTTAATAATAATAATAGTAATAATATTAGATTTTATTAGCAATATATATTATAATGGCACGCTAAGTAGAAATTAATCATGTATGTGTATATGATTTTATTGTTAGGTGGTTAGAAATAGAAATTAAAATAGGAATTAATCATATATGTATGTATGTCTGATATGGTTAGTTTTACCTTTGAGTTGGATTTTTTTTATGGTTATTGGTTAAAATAAAATGAAAGAATGAATGAATGTGATGAATGTAAAGAATGAATGAATGAAAGAAGAAGAAGAATGAGATCTGTATATATTAAATTAGAGTAGATATTAATATATTGTTTTTGTTGTTATTATTATGAGTATTAGTAATTGAGTTTAATAAATTATTATGATTAATAATAAAAATTTAATAATTTATTTTATTTATGATGATTAATATTTTATGAATAATAATAACAATAATAATAATAATAATAGAGGTTGAAAGAAAAAAAAAATATTTGTACTACGAATAAATAATTTATTAGTCGTGAAATTATTCTAGTTAGTTAATTAAGGTTAATTATTTTTTGTTACAAGGTAATGAATATGATTAAAGGATTTTTGTATAATTTATTGTGTATGTTTGAAATGCAATTATGCTGGGAATTAGTTATAATGGACATGTAAGGATAATTGTGTTCTTGATAATATAGTTATATTATACTGGTACTTATAACGGAAATGTGATATTGTAGGGTTCACGGATGTTGATGTGTGATCATTTAAAGCCGCTGGATCCATACAACGAAATTGTTGAGTCACACTTACGCGAGACTGGATTTTATTATGTTTCCCAGATTGGAGTTATCTAATGTCAGTCAGCAATGGTTAATGCTCTGATTGAGAGATGGCGGCCTGAGACTCACACATTTCATTTTCTGGTTGGTGAGTGTGCGTGACCTTGGAGGATGTGGCGATAATTCTCGGTCTGCCGACAAATGGTCTTCCAGTTACAGGACCGACCATGAGTAGTTTTGAGGCATTGAAAGCCGAGTACTTGCACCAATTTGGAGTTGCATCAAGGAAGACGGACTGTAGAGAGAGCTTTATAAAATTAACGTGGTTTAAGGGTTTGAAAGATCGTATAGTGTTGAATGATGATGTTCACATTCAGATGTATGTAAAGTGTCACATAACGTTGTTATTTGGGACAATTCTGTTTGAAGATAAGTCAGGTGCAGCGGTGCATTGAAAATTTTTACCTTTGCTCCGTAACTTCGGTGAGATCATACAGTTTAGTTGGGGTTCGGTATGTCTGGAACACTTGTATAGATCATTGTGTAGGACAACTCGTGTTGACTGCAAGGAGATGGAAGTAAGGTGCCTTAAACTTCCTCAAGAAGTTGGACTCAATATGCCGGATACAAAACATATGGAACACTCTAGGAGGAGACCAAGCCCCATTACTTCTCTCAATAGCTGACCTAATAGAATCGTGTCGATCAGAGATAAGTCCCACACCATCACGTGTCACCACATGTTGACGCAAGTTACTCAGGAAAAAGTACCATGCATCAAAAGTCTCTCCCTCCACTATGGCAAATGCAATAGGCACGATGTTGTTATTACCATCTTGTGAGACTGCAACTAATAAACAACCCTTGTATTTTTCATACAAATGAGTCCCGTCCACCTGTACCACTGGCTTGTAGTGCCTGAAGGCCCTTATACAAGGGTAATAACTCCAAAAGACTCTATGCAGTACACGTATATCAGGAACCAAATCATCCCCCTGGTAAGCAGGCATTGTTTCAAAGTGAACCACTGCTGATGGCTCCTTGTGACACATAGCCTCAAACCATATGGGTAAAGCTTCATACGATGTTTCCCAACATTCGAAAATTGATGCCACCGCCTGCTGCTTTGCTAACCAAGCCTTGCGATAACTGATGGTGTAGTTAAACTTCGACTGGACTTCAGCAATGACTGATTTCACCTTTATAGATGGGTCAACCTCTACCAATGGCTTAATTGCTTCTGCAACTGCCTTGGAATCCAGCTTCGAATGGTCTTGAGAAATAGTAGACCTGGTACAAGTGTGACTTCCATTGTACCTCCTTATCTCCCAACAGTACTTCTTCTGCATTTTGGTAACCCTGATCAACCAGTCACAACCATTGCCATATTCTGTACATTTGGCATAGAATGTCGTCGGTTCCGACTCATATACCCGATAGTCTACACATCTTCGGATGGTATAATCTTTCATTGCCTTGATTACTGCCTCCCTTGAACTGAATTCCATCTCCACCGTGAACTCACCATCCGCCACAATAGGAATCGCTGCATATATCAAAAGAAATAAATTCTTTATTTTGTACTCAGTAATAAATCATTTATTACAACTCAATTAATAAACACACTTTACCATGTAAGATCATAATAGTCTTTTTTTTCTATTCTATCTACGTAAAGAACAACTAAATATAATTCATAACAAAGAACTATTAATTAATAAAAAAATCAAATGCTATGGTCACAAATGACTATCCACATATCATATATATTACTCATCTGACTTATTCATCAGCTACTTCAGAGTTTCACATAGCTATCTAGCTTTACGCACCTGCATTCATATATTGCGGAAACTCCGGTGCGTGCATAGCTTCCAAATCCAACGACCGCATGAAAGAAGGCTCCTGAAACGGATGCGAGTTTGCTAGTGCATTTGCAACTTCCGCCACATCTGCGTTCGTAGCGCCGCCAGTTTCATCTTCATCTTCACCTGGACCAACGATCTCATAGTTACTTTCAAATTCATCCTTGCTTTCACTATTATAATCTTCCAATTCAATGTTACGGTCCGCTTCAGATTGCTCAAACTCAATATACAACTCGATGCACGACATTCGGTAGCGATTTTTCATATACATTGAAAACATTTCATGCACACTCGCTTCATCCGTCACGTACTTGGTCTAAAATTGAACGAACCCACCAAACACAGATAAAGAATACCTGTACAAAATACACGATACTCTCCTAGATCTTCGAGAATCTATCTTCTCACAAATCACCCCTTTCAATTCTTCAAATGACAATATGAACGGAATAACAACATCTAATGAATTTTCACACACAAATTGAACTCCCTCATATATTTGCAATAAAATCTGCCCGTAACAATAAATCTTCAATACAACTCTATCATCCATAACAGTATACGTACCTGACTATTTTCAATGTCACTGAAATTTATTCTACAACAATGAAGGAAAAGGAAGAATGAGAGAAGAGGAAGAACAGCTGAGACCGGCGATGAAGAAATGGGGCTTCTGTGATATTTTTCCATTTTATGTATGCACTTACAGGCAAATCGAACGGACCGACTGCGTGCTATCAAATCGAATTTTGTGCGCATCACAAATCGCTGGATCCGACCGATGCACTCCCGGATTAAAAAAAGATTTTGGTCACCAGAAATCGGTGAGTCCGATTACTGCACTCTTCGTTTTAGAAAATTGGACAACAAAAAATTGGTGAGTCCGATTTCATGCAAACATACTTTCTCTCTCACACAAATCGGCGGATTCGATTTGTGTTCCTTCCTCTATCTGCTTGAAATCCGTGGGTCCGATTTTTTTTCCCCCAGATTCCTAAAAGCAACGCCGTCATAATAGTATAATTCACCCGTAATGATCATAACCCAACATAATTCACACCACTAAATCATATAAAAAAAATCAGCCCGACTCTCTCTTATTTGCAAAATTTTTTAGTTGATCTATTATTCTATATTCTTTTTGGTACGGCTTCATCAACAATTCAACATAGAAACTTTCGAACTAAATAATATTTCTACAAAAACTAATATGTCATCTACCTCTGAAAGAAAGATACAAGATCCAATTCACTTTTACTCGCCCAATATCTTGAATCCTGAGGTTTGTGTGCACGCGGGACCAATATTATTAATAATGGGGTCTACAACTCACCTGTATATATAAGTGTATAGTAATATTCTTCGGACAGGCTTAAAAAGAGCGAAACAATATATATATTCGAACCCAAAACTTTAGATACAAGGTATAGATTTTGGCATTTTAGGTATCCTTTTTTATAAAAATTAAATTTATGGGTTTTATAATATCTGCTATTCTCTATATTTTATAGAAATAGGACGAAGTTTGATATATATTTTTCATTTTATTTTTAAATATTCTTCATCGTGCACTTGGAGAATACAATGTTATTTTGCAGTTATTATTTGGAGTTATTAATTTGACAAATTAGCAGTAGTAGTCATATTTGATGGTTTCTTATCTGCTATGTTAGTTTTCTCATTTCCAAGAGTTATAAATAATATTATATGAATATTAAAAATTAATTAGTAATTAATTATTATATATTCATATATATATATATTTATTCAGATATATATGTTATATAAATAATATTTAATTTAATGTCTGATTTTTAATATAACATTTTTAAAAATTATTTCAATGATTTCTGGTTACGTGGTCAGCAGTCATCACCAGTTAGCCATATAACATTTTATATTATTTTATACTTTGCCTCGTGTGGAGCTCCAGAATTCTAAACAATAA
This sequence comes from Arachis duranensis, assembly GCF_000817695.3. Taxonomy (NCBI): domain Eukaryota; kingdom Viridiplantae; phylum Streptophyta; class Magnoliopsida; order Fabales; family Fabaceae; genus Arachis; species Arachis duranensis. The sequence goes on from NC_029775.3 coordinate 117,510,430, forward strand.
ACACCATATTCCTTTCTTTTAAAAATAACTAAATAAGGAATGTTTTTACATATTTTTATTTATTAAATACTTGATGTATTTAAATAATTATAAAAACTAATAAATTAAAAAAAATGAAAAGTGACAATTATGTAAAAAAATAATGAGTATTTAAAATTTGAAGTATACACTTTTCTTGTCTGTCATCACAAATATTCAGTTCGAAATTTCAAATAAGTTATAACCACATATAATATATGGAACTTAATCCACTGATTAGGACAGTGCGTCAATAATCCTTATATCTCACATGCATGGATCCTGCTGAGAAAATACGGGGCACACATTGACTTTTAGTTTACTCCAATTATTAATGCCAATTGTTGAGTGACCCTACCCTCTATTATTTTTGTTTTATTATTATTAACTTTTGTGCGTGTTTTTTTTTTCTTTTGTCTTTTTTTGTGCGTGCTATATCAAGATATAAAAATTTCCGAAGTAATATTAGTAGAAAAACTAATATCAACCTGATTTCAAAGAGATCACGAGGGTTCAAAACTTCTTGAATTTAGATCGAAACAAAAGTCCCTAATCTTTGCCTATTGTCTACAAATCATCATCATCATTGGATAATAGCATAAGTGCCTTGGTGGATAGGACCAATATTAAAAGCAAGAACAAGAAAATAAAAATAGAAGATCAATGGACAATAAAAGAAAAGATTAAAACTTAAATAAAAGAAAAACAGAAAGTCATCTACTGTTAGAGAATTAATGGTCTAAGTGTATAATATGTATAATAGATTATTGAGTTACAAAATAAATATCATCTATATTATCCAGAATAACTATACTAGTGATAATAAACATCTCAGGTAATGAAATCACTCATCTCAAAAATTAAATTGATTTTAGAGTTCACCAAAAATTAAACTCTTGACCTTTCGAATCTAGAATTTTAATACCATATCATAATACTACTCATCTCAAAAGCTTCGACTAATAAAAAAAATAATACTAATAATTAAATCTCTAATATTCCTTAAACTTTCATTCATATTATATAAATATTCCATTAATTTTCTGTACTTTCTCTTAAATAAAATATATACATTAATTCATAAACACCATAAAATTAGCCTTATAATAAAGCCACATAAATTTTGGTACAGTAGCATTTGATAAGTTAAAGTTGCCATTAAATGTGTACTCATCACTATTCTACTTTGCTCAATCATGTACCGACTTTTTTAGTTTGCCATTATCTGTTAAATTTATTACCTTACCATTTGTTTTAATTATTTATAGAGATGTCACTTTGTCGTCATAGTTACATCTAATTTTTTCTTTCAATGTTGACTCAAGACACACAATCGGCTGGCGTCTACAAAAAAGAAGACACTCACCAAGTGAGGGCTTCTATTACGTTATCACTAATTTCAGCATCTTCTTATAAGTACTTGGTTCTATGTCGTGATATTAAACTACTTTTTACATGATAATAAGTGTACAAATTAATTGAAAAGGATGACAATTCGATAATAAATTTACAAAATAGTGGCAGATTGGTAAAAACATCATAATGTACCTATCTGGGTAATCAATTTCTTCATTGAAGTATGCTTTTGATTTTTTGGACGACCTAAAATAGATGTTTAGATGTTTATTCGTTCAAAAGTTTCCATCAGACTTTTATTTACTTTGCCATTTATCAGTTGTTATTCATAACAAATAAAATTGTATGAAAATGCTTTTTAATAGTATGAAAATGACTTTTTAATTGTTGGTTTGGATTAAAATTACTGTAAAAGTTGAACACTTCTTATGCACAAGACTTAGGTTTTTAAACGATATTAATATAAATAAATGAATAAAATTATATAATTTTAATTAAATAATATTTATCTTCTTTATTGGTAAAAATAAATTACAAATTTAATATAAAAATGATATAAATTAGAATCTGTTTAACAATTTTACGTCCCAGCGCAATTTTGGCTAATATCATTCCAACAATATTCAGTTTTTAAAAATCATTTTTGACAAACAAATATATCCGATTTTGACCAAAATAAAATTAAAAAAAAAACACATACGTAGCATTGTAGCAACATCCAAACGTTAATCTAAGTACGCGATATCCCAAACAAGAATTCATGATCAGAAAATGACAAATCAGGAACAACCAAACTTCTGAATAGGAGCAGAACATTTCAGCTACTCATTTTTGTGTTATACACGAACACATTTATGATTTATCATACTCAGCTCAAAGAAGAAGGCCCTTGACAAAGATGGAAGCAAATGCTTCCATTGAAGGTTTACTGGACACAAAACCAACCTCAAGACCATCACCATCTCTGCTATCTGAGAGAGAAATTGCACCAGTTCTGTCAATAGACACCATTTCCACTTTCTTTGGTCTTCCCCATCCAAAATCACTTCCATAAACCTCAAACCTTGGTGTGCCAGCAGCACCAGTAAGCTTCATTTCTTCATCACTGTGCAGCCCATCAAGCAAAAGTGATGACCAAGTCTCAGCTTCATTCAGAACCCCATCCTTCAATGTCTCCAAAGCAGAACTCAGTGATTCCACAGCCGCAACTACTCTACCATCTTCATCCAAGAATTCTCTTGTTTCAGCAGATGCAACTCTTGCACCGATGCAGTTTCCAAAGTATGTTGGAGGAAGAGGTGGATCTAATCGGTTCCTGCAATCAACATTTATAGCCATACCAACTTTCTTGCTCTTAGTTTCTTCAGCTTTCGTCTTGCAAACCCAAGCATATGCAAGAGATACAACAAAACTTGACAAGTGAAGATTGCTATTCCCTTTCTGTCTTGAACCTACAAAGTTCTTGAGCTTCTCAATGTTTGATCTAGACAATTTGAACAAACCCCTTACTGAATCTTGTGGAACTTGAAGATTCCAAACCTTGAGGCTTCTGTTGTTGGGTCCACCTTGCTTTAACCAATCACTCAGATATTTTGCTTCAACTCCTTTGGGATCTCCCACAATTTCTCTGTCCAAGAAAGGACTCAATTCAGGAGGCAAATCACAAGGTGATGATGATGAATCTCCTAGCTTGTTGCAGAGATAAGCCCAAGATTTGATGAAGGATGTTGAGGTTTTTCCATCAAGAACAGCATGGTGTGATGTGACTCCAATGGAGAATCCATGGTTTGGAAAAAGTGTAACTTGTAAGGCCAAGACAGTGGCTTGATCATCGGAAATGGACAATTCAGGAACAAGATGGTGAACCTCTGAGGCTTCACAAAGGTCAGGTCCTGAAAGATGGTTGAAATCAGCATCAGATTCAGCTACAATAAGTGAGAGTGTGTCACCAACGTTGTAGGTGATGATGGGCTTGTTGGAATCATGAGGCCAATTGAGGATTCCAGCAAGAGGGAAATAGTAAGCAAGTGCAAGAGAAAGAGAGTGTTTGAGTTTAGGAAGAAGGGTATCATAGAAGAGTGAAGGTTGGTGAGGGAATTCATAGAAGAAAACTCGCTGAACTGGTGGTAACCTTAGCCATAATATGTCAAAGAAGGTTAGAGGAAGAGAAGTTGAAGATGAATGTAACAAGTTTTGTGGTCCCAATGAAGAGGGTGAAGCCTTGAATACTTGCCGAGTTTTCATGGCGAAAGGGGGAAGAAACAGAGGTAGGTGATGTGAATACAAAAACCTCAATTTAAGGAGTAAAAGTTGCCTAAACACGTTTGTGACGACATATGTTTCAGTTTCACGCCACAACCATAAAATGGTTTTCTTCTAACTGAACGTCCACGATATAATACCTATTAAATCTTTACCTACTTCCTCTGTAATATTGGAGTCTTCTAGCGAAGTTATCTCTAATTTTAGATACTTAATTTCTTGTTTCCTTAACCAAATTGTTGTGTGGCAAAGATCATAGGTGACAAAAATATTTCCTTATGGTATTGTTGCTTCCTCTAGTTTGTTGGACAAGCTAGTTTGTTGACCGAATTTTTTATAAAATAATTATGATAAGTCTTATTCTTTCTTCTTTTCTCTACCATCTTATTTTCCTTTTAACTTTGTAAATTACCTTGTTTGAAGTTATAAACTATTTATAGAATTTACCCCTTTCATAATAACTACTTTTAAGTTTTATAAATGGCAAATTTCTTTATTAAAACAGAAGCTACAAAGTTAAGACACATAAGAGAAATTTGTAACTGAGAGTGTTATCCTTTATTGGTCTTAGTAGATATCTTTCACAACTCTCTAAAGGCCTCGTCTTTCGTATTCCCATGGTTAATAACTTGAGATTTTTTGAGGAGTTACATCTTGCAAATGATGAATTCAAAGAGCAAATACTTGTATCCTTGTTTCACAAAGTGTTCTCTGGGCGAGTTACCCGTAATCGTCCTTAACTTTTAAAATTTCCTAATATTATCCCTCACATTTAGCTCCGAGACCCATAGTTGTCCTGCAACTCTTTCCGACGCACAGTCAGAGAACAGAATAATGATTTGGCACCTCCCATACCATGTTGGAGCCAGCAACGGTTAGCTGACCTGACAAATCTTAATTTTTTACCTAATGTGATCCTGGTCCCATTAAAACCTTACAAGCTAAGAATGATTATTATATGTAGTATCTCTTCTTCCCTTCTCCTTCGTCCCATAGTTGTGGTCCACCATTGTGATTTAACGGAGATTCCATTGATGCTCTGAAGCAATGTTTGGAGATGAAGGGCAAGCCAGTGATTATTCAGCTAAACATAAATGCCCTTTATCTCAATCTACTCATTCCATTCATATAATATATAATGCTAAAAATACAAGAAAAAAATTTTGGACAAATGATAAATATTCATAAGTGAATTTCAACCTTAATTTTCAAACATGCAATCTAGACCACTGTGCTAAATTGATAACAGGAACAGAAGAATAATTAATACCTGGTTCTTCCTCTTACCAAGTGGGTGATTAAACTTGCAATTGAATCCAAATTTGCAAGTTCTAGTTTTAAGATAGAAAGCACAATCTTCAACATCAGGCCTCAGTGGATATTGCTGTTGAACTCTACCACTGCTTCTATCTTTCTTCTTCTCCACTCCTTTATCGCCTTCAACTTCAACTTCATCATCACCATTACCATCACCATCAACATCAAAATCTCCACTTACCTTATCAACCTCACTCTCTTTCACATTCTCATTCCAGCCATAACCCTCATCATCATCCCATCCATCATTATCATCACTCCCTTGTGCTTCACTTGTTTTCGGGGCACAACCACCTTCACCATCCAATTCCTCACTACCATATTCTCTACTACCAGCTACAAAGTCCGAATCTTTCTTCTCATTTTCAGCTACTCTTTCATCCTCATCCTTCAAATCCAACTTCTTGTGAAACTCTGCACCAAGTTCATCACGAGTTTCATCCTGCAACCCCAAATTTTCAGTGAGATCTAACTTTGACAGGTTGATTTTATTATGTGAAAAGCACTTTTGCACATGTCAATAGAGTCTCCGTTAAATCACAATGTTGGACCACAATTATGGGAGGAAGGAGAAGGAAAGAAGAGATACTACATATAATAATCATTCTTAGTTTTCAGGGTTTTAATGGGACCAGGACCACATTGGATAGAAAATTAAGATTTACCATGTCAACTAGCCGTTGCTGGCTCCAGCATGGCATGGGAGGTGTCAGATCATTACTCCGTTTGTTGATTGTGCATCGGAAAGGGTCGCAGGACAACTATGGATTCCGGAACTGAATGTGAAGGATACTATTAGAGAATTTTAAAAGTCAAAAACTATTATAGATAACTCGCCCAATCTCAGAGACCACTTTAAAATTTTAGTATCGACAGTTTCACCAAAGTAGACTTATCTGAAAATAGGTTTGCAGGAATGATGTTCAGATCTTAAGTATTTAAAGGTATATATAATTTGTGAAACTAAACAACAATAACATTTCCATTACGTGAAATATGGCCCAATATCTTTCATAGTTTCATGTCAATAAAACGCGTTGATCAACTTCATTCATCTCAATCTGTTCACTGCACTATTTGGACTACTTAATTAACATCTATTATTACTCTTGCTCCTGTTCTTCGAGGATCAAGTGTGTACCTTTGAAATAACTAATTTTTAAATTTATTATTTAAAAATTATCTAAATATATAAATTTAATTGAATAATCGTATAATTCTTAGTCAAAATTATACTCTAATCTTTATTCAGTCGTGCACCAACTGATGCTGTTTTTTATTACTATTTCTTGCTTACTTAAACTTAACATTGATCAATTTGTATTATTTTGTTTTAGTAGTGTTAAAGCGCGTTGATCAATTCAACACCATTCTTCATGTCTTTAATTTTGGATTAGTCTTTGACATATAAGGGGGTAGCTTAAGCTTAATGGCTTAATATACGACTGACCTTTGCTCTTGTAAATAAGTATTCCCCTTTTATGTATACACGCACGCTTCCATATAAAACTAACTCATATAATGTTTACCTTCACTGCTACACGCACCCAAACATTCCTCCAACAATATATGTTTGCTGTTGACTCTCTTACATAATGCAACCTCCATAAATTAGCCAGACTAGTAAAGCTTTTTTGAATTCTGATTTTTTATTCCATCCATTAGGCTGCATTTGGTTAGTGTATTTGAGATACATAGACATATATACAAATACACAAAGATACATAGACATAAAAATACACAAATTTTATGATGTATTTGATAATAATGTCCAAGACACACATGTATAAACCAAATGTCAATTTTACCCTGTGTGTCTTATGTATTGGTAATTTCAAAAATAATTAAAGATAAAAAAAAGGTCAAATTTTGTGTTCTATGCATGGTGTCTCATCTAAATCTGTATCTCAACAAACAAACAATAGACATGTATCACTGTGTTTAATAATTAGTATCCATGTCTCAACAAACAAACACAGCATTTAAAGCACTCAAACTGAAGTTATAGCAATAAGCCAGCGGAACTATCTCTACTTAGTATTTTTTATTTCATAATAAACATTAAGTAGTTTACATCTGTTTATTTTAGAAGAAATTAACAATAAATAATTCATTCTTGGTGTGGAGGGATTCGTAGTGTGATACGATGAGAGTTATAAGTTGACTTGTTAAGTCAATACTTCATGAGGTCATGAGTATAAACAAAGTTGAGTGATTGGAAGCTAGCATTTGTCACAGACTTGACAAGTTATGTATTGTTATGCATGTCCCGTTCCACATGAATATATAATACATTATCTTTGGTTTGAATTAGTCTCTGTTGAATTCTCTGTCGTCATTATTTATATATTTGTGATTATAACCTACGCTTTGATCGGTCTAATTTCTATCAGTTGCTTATTAATTCATAATATCCAAACATATCATATGATACAATAACTTGTGATATTCTCTGCTTCCAGTCATGACAATGAATTCGAATTCGAGGAGCTTTTGTGTAGTTTATGTGGTGTTGATGGTGCAGGTACTTGCATGGACGAGGAGTGCAGTGGTGGTGGCAAGTGTGAAGTGCATTGAGAGTGAAAGGCAAGCTCTGCTTTCTCTCAAACGTGGCTTCAATGTGACCGATGATGATGATGATTGGCTGTCTTCATGGGGAGATGGGGAGCAGCAGCAGGAGTGTTGCAACTGGGAAGGCGTCAAGTGCAGCAATGTAACTGGCCATGTTCTCATGCTTCATCTTCATGGTGATTACACTCTTGGCTCCATAAGTCCATCACTGAGTGAGTTACATCATTTGAAGTATTTGGACCTTAGTGGTAATCGTTTTACTCACACCCCATCCCTCCCTCCTTTTATTGGCTCTTTAACCTTTTTGACACACCTCAATCTCTCTCGTTGTTATTTCGGTGGAAACATACCCCCTCAATTGGGAAATCTACTCTTCCTCGAGTATCTTGATCTTGGAGGGAATGATTTTTATCCTCTGCAACAAATCCCTTCCCAGTTCTCAAATCTCTCCCATTTAGTGTACCTTGATCTTAGTTTCAATAATTTGGTTGGAGGATTCCCTCTTCAACTCACAAATATGTCATCCTTGACATATTTGGATCTTAGTCTTAATAAATTCAATGGAACACTGCCTCCTCAGCTTGGAAATCTCTTATCCTTAGAACATCTTGATCTAAGTGGAAATGCATTCACTGGAACCATTCCTCATCATTTCAGAAACCTTTCTTGTTTACAATTTCTTGACCTCAGTCCCTCTGGCAATGATAACATGTTGTTGAGTTCTGACTTACAATGGCTATCTCAACTTTCAACCCTGAGGTATCTTTCGCTTCCTTGGGTGAATCTCAGTAGTGCCAGCAATTGGCAACAACAAGTGAGTAGCCTTTCTCATCTTCAATATTTAGAATTGGGTCGTTGCAATCTTGTTGATTCTGTGCTCACTTCATCACTTGCATCCCCTGCCAATTTCTCCACTTCTCTCTCATATGTGGATATCTCTTACAACTCTTTAAGGGATGCATCCTTCATATTTCCATGGTTAATGAATTCCACTAGTAGCCTTGTTATTCTCAGAATGAATGATAATGGCTTATCAGGAACCATACCAGGAACATTTGGGAACTTGAGCCTCCTTGAGGAGTTAAATCTTTCAAATAATCGGCTCCAAGGCCAGATACCTGTATCCTTGTTTCATAGTTGTAATTTGGCAAAACTAGACCTATCCGAGAACAAGTTTAAAGGGGAATTTCATGAATTTATTCAAGTAATTTCTCGTTGTTCTCACAAACCCTTAGAAATCTTGGATTTGGGATGGAATGAAATTACAGGGATGGTGCCTGACCTCTCTCAGCTTAAATCTTTGGAAGAGTTACGACTTGGTAACAACAGATTAAATGGAAGCATACATGAAGGTATTGGACAACTATCCAACTTAACTGAGTTAAGCCTTGGAAATAACTTATTGCATGGTTTGATATCTGAAGCTCACCTTTCAAGACTTTCCAATCTTGACTCTTTGGATTTGTCTCATAATGCATTGATTTTCAATGTTAGCGTCGAATGGGTTCCCCCTTTTAATATAAGCGAGGCTAACTTGGCTTCTTGCAATTTGGGACCTAACTTTCCAAAATGGCTTCAGACCCAAATGCAGATTTGGCAATTGGATATTTCACAAGCTCAAATATCTACTCCAGTTCCTAATTGGTTTTGGGAACGGTCTTTCCCGAGATGGAGTTTGAATCTTTCTAACAATCATATTAGAGGAACAATTGAAGGCAACCATCACAGAGGAAATATTGAATTTCAAACCATTGACTTGAGCTCCAATTTATTTGAAGGTCCAATTCCAGCGTTCCTTTCAACTGCTTCAGAAGTTTTTTTGTCCAATAATAGATTTTCAACTGCAAATCCTCTTTTATGTGCAAACTCGTCCAAATACACAAGATTTATGGATTTGTCAAACAACAATCTTAGAGGAGAACTTCCAGATTGTTGGATGGGTTTTGAATCATTGGTCGTCCTGGATTTGTCTGATAATCATTTTTATGGAAACATGCCAAAGTCTCTGGGATCAATAAGAAATATCAAGTCAATACATTTAGGAGGGAATAATTTTTCAGGAGAGATACCATCATCCTTGAATAATTGTACACAACTGCAAGTTTTTGATGCTGCACATAATAAGTTGTCAGGAACAATACCAACCTGGATTGGGGATAATATTTCAAAGCTACTTGTACTTAGCTTACATTCCAATAAGTTTCATGGAAACATTCCATTTAGCATGTGCAATCTCGATGAAATCCGTGTCTTGGACCTCTCTGTCAATATTCTGTCTGGCAGTATACCTAAATGCATAAGTAATCTTTCTGCTATGGCCACTCAAGCAAATTCTGATTACTATCATTATGAATTTGACAGTAGTGTTTATTCCCGTAGTTATGCTGTTCGTGGAGTTTCCGGAGTTTATAATGATAGCGCATCACTGACATGGAAAGGGAAAATGTCAAAATATGAAAGCACCCTGGGATTGTTGAGAAGTATTGATTTCTCCAGCAACAGGTTAACAGGGGAAATACCAGTTGAGATGATGAGTCTTATTGGCTTGGTTTCTTTAAATCTTTCAAGAAACTTGTTTAGTGGACACATTCCTCCAGCTATTGGACAGCTGAAATCAATAGATTTTCTTGATCTATCCAGAAATCATTTGTCAGGAACAATTCCTTCACAACTTGCTCAAATAGACCGTCTCAGTGTTCTTGACTTGTCATACAATGATTTATCTGGAGAAATCCCACTTGGCACACAACTGCAAACTAGGGATGCCTCTGCTTATGCAGGAAATCCAAAACTTTGTGGTGCTCCTCTCAACAATACTTGTCCCATACATAGTCACCAGATCAGTGAACATGATGCTGATGGTGATGATGAACAATTTGTAACCGAGGGATTCTACATTGCTATGGCTGTTGGATTTGTTATAGCATTTTGGGGAGTTTGCTTCTCATTGATTTTGAAGAAATCTTGGAGATATGCCTATTTCAAGTTATTGAGTGATGTCTATGACAAGCTCTATGTATTTGTAGCAATTAAGGTGGCCAAATTAAAAAGGATCAGATCTCAAGTATGAAGGTACGTACTGTTTCTATTTCTTCTGGTTCATATTTTTATTGAGATACTACTTCCATTCAATTATATATTTGTTATATTGATAATATCGGTATATCAACAAAACTAATATCTGCTCTACTTTTTAGGACATTATGTAAATGAAACAAGATATTGTACTACTAAATTGTTAACTGTACGTTTTTTATAGTGGAAACTTCAAATTGAACACACCAAACAATTTATTATTGCTTTTTAATGGTTAGAAGCTTAGTTGATTAGTTCCTAGATAAAGACAGTAGCTTACTTAGTTTCTTTGAATATGTGATACCTGTTGACATTAGTGTGATGCAAGGGAGGTTTCTATGGTTATCCATTTGGAGTGAGATAAGTGCATAATTAAGTAAGGTTGTTGAACATAAGTATCATGTATGCTAAGGATTTCCATTTGTTATAGATTTGTTGGTGCGGTTTGATGAAATTCGGAGAGGATGCTTTATCATATTACTCTGTTTATACTTTCTGATTTTTTGAATTGGATATTTATATATGTATCATTACTGCTCTCACTTTTTAGTTTTTATACATGCAGACTTTTTATTATATATTTTGGCTTTATATATACATATACTTTCTTACACATACAACTCCAATCATGTGAAGTTGTTCTTATGTTAATAATATATGTATGTATGTATGTGTATGGGATATGATTTGCATTTTATGTTAAATATATATTTCTGCAATTCTGCTATTTGACACTATGTATTTTGAATATTACCTAATATGTAACTTTGTTATATCTTTCAGGCAAAAGAGAGTACACAGTATCTTGTGTTGAAAATTAAAAGAGCTTTGTTTGTGATACAGCCAGAATCTTCATGCATGTGTATTCATTTGTTAGTGATGCTGTTAATGTAATAAGTGTTATGTTTGCATCTTTTAGCCCTGTTTAGGTTTTCTGCCGTAGCTGCAGAGTGGAGTGTGGAAGAGGATGCTTTTTCATATTTCACCTATATGCATAATATTTGTTATATGGGTAATGGGTGTGATTGTGAAACTTTGCCTTGTTTTATTGCTGTAATTTATTTCCAGGGACGATATTAAGTGTTAGTTATTACTTATTATGGAAGTGCTTGTGGGTTTGTGGTAGTTCAGTTTTTGTTAGTTCCTGCTTAACAAATCTATTAGGCTGAGTTGATGTTTATTTTTTGGGTTTTGCTACGTGTACATTAAAATTAGCTACTAAAGTCGGTCACCAGTATAAAATACATGTTCAAATATAAATACACATTAAAAATAAATTAAACTACACATGTATTTATACATAAATACATTAGTGGCTGATTTTAGTGGTTGATTTTGATGTAAAAATAGTATTTTCCTTATTTTTTACAATGGCTATACTGTCATCTCATCACTACTAATAATGGGCTAGTTTACTTAAAACTTGAATATTTAAAAGTAAATATATCAAGTACTAGTCTTCGAAAAATTTTAGAAAGTCCAATATATTTTGCAATTTAAATTAGATCTTACTTGATAAGATTAATAGTACAAAATATTGAATTTAATTTTTCAATTAACTATTTAACTATCTAAATAAATTTTGAAAAGTAATTATTTACTTATTTTTGTTGATATAGTGATAATATATAATTCCCTGTATCTATAGTTATTTAAATTGTAATAAAAAAACATATTTTAGGGTTTTATCATGAATCTATGATTTTATATGACGTATTACCTATTCCTTTCTTTTTAGGTATGGATTGAATGTTTGTTTTTATTTTAAAAAAAGACATGCTGGATCATGCATTTTCTATAATATTTAGAAGAATTAAAAGTGACTAATTGATTCACACTGGATATCTATGCCGTCGATCATCGATCGATACTAACTATATTAATTCATATAGTTATACTAAAACATGTTTATGGTTAACTAATTGACGGACTTGAAGAATAGTCGAAGCCATACCCAATCTAAAAAGTATGTTATCCAAACGCATTTCAAGTAATTATAGTAAAATCTGACCAATTTCTTTATCTCTGCTTTCTATTTCTTTATCTCAAATCCTATGTTTGCAACAATAAGAACAAAATTTTCTTAATTCTAATCGACTGGGCTATATTGACAAATAAATTAATAAAAATTTCTTTTAAATAATCTATTTTCTTATCCATAACTAGACTGCAATTAGGTTATGCAGCGCAAGTTTGTTATTAAATAAGTAGTTGTAAATTACAATTGTATTTACAATTTCACGCTCTTATTTCTTGAACTAGTTAAAGTGATTTTTGAAATTTGTAAACTTATTCACAGAAAAAATACCATTGTTAACACTAATATCAAATCTTATAAAATGTATGATAAAAGATCACACTTTGCCTTAAATTAAGAAGATCCAATCCCCACATTGTTATCTCAAAAATAAAGGGAGATAAACCATCACACCCATGTAGAGCAAGTTCTCTCATACAATGGTGCGACAAATATGTAAGAAAAAGAAAAACTATTTTCATATAAAATTACTATTTTCTTCTTTCAAAGAAAAGCTTTCAAAAAGCATTGGTGTCCTCTAACATTTCAAGAAACATAATGGGAGGAGATAAATTTTAGCTATAGGACAACTGAAATTGATAAATTTTCTTGATATATCTAAAAACTCTTTTTTTTTTTTTGTGGAAGGACTCTTCACAACTTCTCATGATTTTTCTTTTTATATTTTTATGTATTTTTTCCACTAAAAAGTTAAACTATCCTCGTAGTGGTTTTCACTTCTCAATGTATTATTTATTCCAAATGGACGGAACTAATCATATTAAAATATTGAACTATGCTAAGTGTTGTTCAAACATGTCTGTGAACACTGAATATTTAGATTTGTCAAATAATCCAATCACAGGACAGCTCCCAGAATGTTGGATGAATTTCCAATCTCCAGGCTTCCTAGATTTGTCCAATAACAATTATTTTGATGGAAGCTTACCAAGATCTGTGGGAACTTGAGGCAAATTCAGTCATTACATCTAGGTGAAAACAATTTTTCTGGAGAGATACCATTTTCCTTTGTTAGTTGCACAGAGCTAAGACTTTTTGATGCTGTAAAGAATAATTTAACTGGGTCATTCCCTAGCTGGAATGGAAATAGTCTTTCAAATCTTCTTATACTTAGCTTGCATTCCAATCAATTTCATGGGAGCATGCCTCTAAGAATATGTAATCTTGATGAGCTTCATTTGTTGGACCTCTCTTCGAATAATCTTTCAGGGAATATGCCTAAATGCATAAGCAATCTTTCTGTAATGGCAAGTCAAACAAGTTTAAATGTTGTAGATTCTATGCTTATGATACATATTATGATGATTTTGATGACATTACCAGCTTTGGAGTTCATGCTGATAGTGATTCACTTATATGGAAAGGAAAAATGTCAAAATACAGACATACATTAGGACTACTGAGAAGTATTGATTTCTCAAGTAACTGGTTAAATGGCGAGATTCCAAATGAAATGATGAGTCTTGTTGGTTTAGTTTCTTTGAACATTTCAAGAAACAAGTTAGTTGATGAAATTCCTCAGGGTATTGGCAATTGAAATCGTTGGATTTTCTTGATCTATCTAGAAAGCAATTGTTTGGAAGGATTCCTTCACAACTTTCTCAGCTAGATTGTCAGGCCAAATTCCACTTGGTACCCAATTTCAAACTAGAGATGCATCTGCTTATATAGGAAATTCAAAACTTTGTGGTGCTCCTCTCAACAAAACTTGTCTCATTCCTAGTCATCATGAAGTTGATGGAAATGATGATCACGAAGAACAATTTTTTACTGTGGAGTTTTACATTGCTTTGGCAATTGGATTTATTATGCGGTTTTGGGGAGGTTGCTGCTCATTGATTTTGAAGAAATCTTGGCGATATGCTTATTTCAAGTTCTTTAATGATCTATATGACAACCTTTATGTATTTGCTGTGATTAAGATGGCTAAATCTAAATTAAAAAGAATCAGATCTTAAGTATACAGGTATGTAACCCTTCCATTTTTATGTATTAGTATCTGTGGAACAAGTTATATGATTCTCTTAATTAGTGTAAACATAATATATCCATCCAGATCCAGGCACCATATATTTTGAGATTATTCATTATCAGATAAGATGTAGGTTGAACAAATATGCATTGTTTTAGAAGTTATTAGTAGCATTGTTCTTTTGGTTCTTGAGAATTATGATAGTGTAGATTCAGTTAGGATTAATGTTGGTCGTTCATAAAATTGTAATAACAATGTGAAGTTGTTCTTATGTTATGCAGAAAGATGATGTATATGGGATATGGTTTGCATTGTATGTTACTTAAATATGTTCTGCTTTTTGCCACTTGTTTATATTTTGAATATTACCTAAGATGTAACTTCTTCATATATTTCAGGTTAAAAAGTACACAGTATCATCTGATGTAAATGATAATAACTGTTGTGTTTGCATATTTTAGACCTGTTTAGGTTGTCTATTGTAGCTGCAGGGTGGAGTGTGGAAGAGGATTCTTTTTCACATTTCACTCTATATTGCTTACTTTATATAGGTGTAAAAATTGGCCTTGTTTTGTTGCTGTAATTTATTTTCAGGGGATGATTTAGGTGTTGTTATGAAAGTGCTTAAGGTAGTTGTGTTTTCTCTTAAGTTACTTCCGATAGAATCCATTGGTCTAAAACTCTGAGTGATGTTGTATCATGTAATTTGTCATGTTAGTGTACTTAAAAGTTGAAAACTAAAACTAAAAAAAAAAAAAAATCAATAACCTTGGAACAAATTTAAACAGGTCAAGAGATTTGTTATTTAAATAAGTCCTATTAGATAATACTACAGAACCACCAGTATAATTTATTATTTTTAACCAACAATTAAATTATTTAAAAATGTAAACTAAAAATATGAAATTAAGTTATTAGGCTAAACATGTTGGATTGGGCTGTTAGCTAAAATTGCTAGCCAATATAAACTAAAATTGTTGATTCTTAAAATTTTTTTCATAACTATTTAAGTATAGCTTGAAAAATAATTATTTACTTATATTTGTTACATAACAATTATGCACAATTGAATGTATGCATATAATTTGTTTATATTGACAAATAAATTAAATAAATATTTTTAAAAAGTCAAAAAAATTATTCTCTTATTCTTGGTTTTAAATTGTGGGCTGCATGAATAATGCAGTGACAATGATTGCATAAGTAGTTGCAAATTGCAATTGTATTCTTCATAATTGCAATGAGATATATGTTTACATTGATTATTAATCTCAACATAAACACAAAATATCTAAAGAGAACTTTATAATAACAACAATGATAATAAATTAATTAATCTTCGAGCTACAAACAAATAAATAATCTCAACAGTGTATGTTGAGCAATTCTATTATTAATCACGATGAAGCCATATAATGGAGATTGTTTAAAGAGAATATATGAAAAAATTTGAATTTTTTTATGTATAAAATATTTTAAAATTAATACTTATTTTATATTTTTTATAAAACTAGTTTTTGTATTTATGATATCTTTAATTAATATTTTTAGGATATTTGTTTGTGATAACCTTTAAAATATTATGCTGTCATAGTTAAACTGTATTGTTAAAATTACAAAGATAATATTTTTAAGAACGAATCATTTTTAGTGAAAAAAAATTGAATGTTGTTTAGTGTTTAGTCTAATTTTTTATTATTTTTTTCTCTCTTATTTAATTTTAGTTTCACTTAAAAAATTAAAAATAAAAAATCACATTTTATTTTTTTAAATATTTTTTTTATTGGAGAGGATTTATTTCCAATATTTCTTCCAATTTTTTTAGAAAACTTACACAAAGGTGTAGCGTTGACTACGGAATTAGAGAAGATCAGAAGACTTCAGCTTATTGACTTGAACAAAATTAAATAAGTGCACCATCACGGTAAAAACTGATTATGTATAAATGAGAAAATTGACAATAAATTCGGAGAGATGAATGTGGTCACATGGTAACATGGTAGAATTATATAATAATATAAATATGTTACGCACCGCCAAATTTTAATATAAATATATATTAAAAACACAGTAAACCACATATGTATTTAGTGACTAATGTATAAATAGCATCTTTTAATATTTAATACATATAAATAAAATTGTGGTCACATGTATCGCAAAAGAGATTTATTCTCTTAATTTATTCTTATATAGCTAATAAGTCATCACCTTCGAGTCCTTTAGTATAAAAACTGTTTGGCGTGTGATATACTTTTTATGAAAAACCTTTAAACATATATTGAAATTAAATTAAAAAGGGGTTGTTCTTGTTTCAATTTAAGAAGTCCCTTTTCCTAAGCATGCTTGACAGTAAAAGTAAGAATAAATACCTAAATAAATTTTTATATAATTTTGCACATAAAACTAATTTATATAATATTTACCTTCACTTCTACGCTCCCCCAGCATTCCTCTAAGCATATATGTTTGGTGTTGACTTGTGACTCTCATAAAATTAGCAAGACCTCATCAAACTAGGAAAGCTTCTCCGAAATTTTATTTCATCAGTGGATTTCTTTAATTTAATGTCACAAAAAATTAAACCACTCAAATTGAAGTTGGAGTTATAAGCCAGCAAAACTCTCTCTTATTAACACGTAATATTATTAATTTTTTTATTCATAATAAATATTTTAAAAATTTT
>NC_029775.3:117527751-117528244 GCF_000817695.3 Arachis duranensis
AAATATCAAATCATTTTCAACAAATAAATTTTAATAATTTATTTATATAAATTTTAATAAATATAAATATAAATTGTATTAATTTATATGTATAAATTTTTATAAATTATTATTAATTAAATATTAATCTAAAATAATAATATTTACAGGTGATGCTCGTTAAAAAAAAATTAAGAGAAAATTTCACTCCTCTTTTATGTGAGATGCTAAAATGACATTCATCTCTCCTCTATTTTATAAATGTATATTTTTCTCCTTTCTAACCTTTAAAAAATCTCTTCTTTGGTCCATTTTAAACCTTTTGTGTTAACTAAGGTTAACTTTATCCATTTTTTAAGAAAAAATAAATTATTTTTTAAAAAACTACCCATTAGAAAAAATTTTATTTTTTTATTATTAAATTTTGTTTACCAAAATACCCTTTAATAACTTATTCTTTTATTGATTAAATTGTATTTTTAAAAAAATTTAATAATTATATTTTTTTTCTAAA
>NC_029775.3:117528475-117585568 GCF_000817695.3 Arachis duranensis
AAAAATATTGAAGAATTTCTTAAAAAATAATTTAATTATTAAATTTTTTAAAAATATTTTGATAAAAAATAATTTAATCAATAAAAAAATAATTTATTAAAGAATATTTTGATAAACAAAATTTAATAATAAAAAATAAAATTTTTGTTAATGAATATTGTTAAAAAAATAATAATTTATTTTTTCTTAAAAAATGGATAAAATTAATATTAGTTAACACAAAATTTAAAATGGATTAAAGATGAGATTTTTTTAAAAGTTAGAAGGGAAGAGAATATACATTTATAAAATAGAAGAAAGGAAAATGTCATTTTAACATCTCGTAAAGGAGAGGGGAGTAGAATTTTTTCAAAAATTAATAAATAGATAGCGATGGGAGTTATAAGTTATAATAATAAGTAGACTTGTTAAGTCAATAGTTCATGACTCATGAGTCATACGAGTATAGACTACGTTGAGTGAGTGGAAGCATTTGGTCCCACACTAGACAAGTTATATCTTTGGTTTGAATTAGTCTTTGTCGAATTTCCTGTTTAATTTTGTGAGTATAACCTACGTATGCGTTGATTATATTGTTGACTGATGAATATTAATTTGAATCAGTTGTTTATGAATTGGAAACATGGTCTTAGGTTCTTGAACACACAGCGTATGATACAACAACTTAACTTGTAATATTCTCTGCCTCCAGACTTCGGGTCATGATGTTGAAAGGTGAAGTTTATGTGGTGGTGATGATGGTGCAGGTGGTCCAGCTACTTGCATGGACGACCAGTCCGATGGTGGTGCCAAGTGTCACGTGCATTGAGAGTGAAAGGCAAGCTCTGCTTTCTCTGAAACGTGGCTTCAATGTCACTGATGATTATTGGCTGTCTTCATGGGGAGATGAGGACCACCAGAAGGAGTGTTGTAACTGGGAAGGCATCAAGTGCAGCAACGTAACTGGCCATGTTATCATGCTTGATCTTCGCGCCAGTGGTTATCGTGTGCTTCAATCCATAAGCCCGTCACTGGGTGAGTTACATCATTTGACTTATTTGGACCTTAGTCGTAATCATTTTACTCACACCCCACCCATCCCTTCGTTCATTGGCTCTTTAACCTTTTTGACATACCTCGATCTCTCTTCTTGTTTTTTTGGTGGAAATATACCTCCTAATTTGGGAAATTTACTCTTTTTAGAGTATCTTAATCTTGGAGGGAATTCTTTTGATAATCCGCAACAAATTCCTTCTCAGTTCTCAAATCTCTCCCATTTAGTGTATCTTGATCTTACTTCCAATAATCTGGTTGAATTCCCCCTTCAAGTCACAAATATGTCATCCTTAAGATATCTTAGTCTTAGTCATAATTATCTCAAGGGAACAATACCTGTTCAGCTTGGAAATCTCTTATCCTTGGAACATCTTGATCTAAGTGCAAATGAATTCACCGGAACCATTCCTCATCAGTTCAGAAATCTTTCCCGTTTACAGTATCTTGACCTCGGTCCTTATTTTTTTGATGAAATCCGGGAAAAAACCATGTCATTAAGTTCTGATTTGCAGTGGCTATCTCAACTTTCAACCCTGAGGTATCTTTCGCTTCCTTGGGTGAATCTCAGTAGTGCCAGCAGTTGGCAACAACAAGTGAGTAGCCTTTCTCAACTTCAATATTTGGACTTGAATGGTTGCAATCTTGTTGATTCCATGACCACTTCATCACTTGCATCCACTTCCCTGTTATATGTGGATATCTCTAACAATTCTCTAAGGGATGCATCCTTGATATTCCCATGGTTAATGAATTCCACTGGTAGCCTTGTTACTCTCAGAATGAATCATAATGGTTTAACAGGAACCATTCCAGAAACATTCGGGGACAAGTTGAGCTCCCTTGAGGTGTTAAATCTTACAAATAATGAGCTCAAAGGCCAAATACCTGTTTCCTTGTTTCATATTTGCAATCTGACAAAACTAGACATATCTGAAAACAGGTTTACAGGGATGGTGCCTGACCTCTCACAGCTTTCATCTTTGGAAGTGTTACGACTTCATAACAACAGGTTAAGTGGAAGAATGCATGAAGGCATCGGACAACTATCCAATTTACGTGAGTTAAGCCTTGCAAATAACTTATTGCATGGTTTGATATCTGAAGCTCATTTCTCAAGACTTTTCAATCTTCAGTATTTGGATTTGTCTCATAATGCATTTGTTTTTAATGTTAGCGTCGATTGGGTTCCCCCTTTCAATTTAAGTGTCGTTAACTTGGCTTCTTGCAATTTGGGGCCTAACTTTCCAAGATGGCTTCAGACCCAAATGAATATTTGGAAATTGGATATTTCACAAACTCAAATATCTAGCTCAGTTCCTAATTGGTTTTGGGATCGCTTTCCCACCATACAGAGTTTGAATCTTTCTCACAACCATATTGAAGGCCCAATTCTACCTAATCTTTCTCCTGAACACAACCATCATAGAGTAAAACCACTTGATCGTATAAGTTTGGTTTTTCATCTTATCTCTGGCGATCCTTTCAATTTTCAAACCATTGATTTGAGCTTCAATTTATTTGAAGGTCCAATTCCAGCATTCCTTTCATCTGCTTCACAACTTTTTCTGTCCAGCAACAGATTTTCATCTGCAACACCTCTTTTATGTGCAAACTCGTCAAAATCCACAAGATTTATGGATTTGTCAAACAACTACCTTAGAGGACAGCTTCCGGATTGTTGGATGGATTTTGAATCATTGGTCGTCCTAGATTTGTCTGATAATCAATTTTATGGGAACATGCCAAAGTCTCTGGGATCATTAACAAAGATCAAGTCAATACATTTTGGAGGCAATAATTTTTCAGGAGAGATACCATCATCCTTGAATAATTGCACAAATCTACAAGTTTTTGATGCTGCACGTAATAAGTTGTCAGGAACAATACCAACCTGGATTGGAGATAATATTTCAAAGCTACTTGTACTTAGCTTACATTCCAATAAGTTTCATGGAAACATTCCATTAAGCATGTGCAATCTTCATGAACTCCGTCTCTTGGACCTCTCTCTGAATATTCTCTCTGGCAGCATACCTAAATGCGTAAGTAAGCTTTCTGCTATGGCCACTCTAGCAAACTCAAATGCAACTATTATCGATGACTATCATTATGAATTTTTCAATGTTTATGACCGTACTGGCCCAATAAAACAACGTTACGGAATTTATAATGATAGCGCATCGCTCATATGGAAAGGGAAAATGTCAAAATATGGAAGCACTCTTGGATTGTTGAGAAGTATTGATTTCTCCAGCAACAGGTTAACAGGAGAAATACCAAGTGAGATGATGAATCTTATTGGCTTGGTTTCTTTAAATCTTTCAAGAAACTTGTTTAGTGGACACATTCCTCCGACTGTTGGACAGCTGAAGTCAATAGATTTTCTTGATCTATCCAGAAATCATTTGTCAGGAACAATTCCTTCACAACTTGCTCAGATTGACCGACTCAGTGTTCTTGACTTGTCATACAATGATTTATCTGGAGAAATCCCACTTGGCACACAACTTCAAACTAGGGATGCCTCTGCTTATGCAGGAAATCCAAAACTTTGTGGTGCTCCTCTCAACAACACTTGTCCCATACATGGCCACCAGACCAGTGAACATGATGCTGATGCTGACGGTGATGATGAACAATTTGTAACCGAGGGATTCTACATTGCTATGGCTGTTGGATTTGTTATGGCATTTTGGGGAGTTTGCTTCTCATTGATTTTGAAGAAATCTTGGAGATATGCTTATTTCAAGTTATTGAGTGATGTCTATGACAAGCTCTATGTATTTGTTGCAATTAAGGTGGCCAAATTAAAAAGGATCATATCTCAAGTATGAAGGTACAAGTTCCGTTTCTATTTCTTCTAGTTTATATTTTTGTTGAGATACTACTTCCTTTCAATTATATAGTTGTTATTGATAATATTGGTATATCAAGAAAATTAACATCTGCTCTATTTTTTAGGACATTATGTAAATGAAACAAGATATTGTACTACTAAAATGTTAACTGATGTTTTTATAGTTGAAACTTTAAATTGGACATGCCAAACAATTTATTATTTGTTTTTTAAAGCATAGCTTGGTTGATTAGTTCCTAGATAAACACAGTAGCTTACATATATAATATGGTAAGCGTTTCTGTTACTTTTAATACGTGCTACCTGTTGACATTAGTGCATATGTATGTTGAATTTTACCCAACACTAGTTCATGTGAATGCAGGAAGATTTCCATGGTTATCCATTTGGAGTGAGATAAGTGCATAATTCAGTAATGTTGTTGAAACTTACTATTTTCACTTTTTATACATGCATGTTAACACAGATTCTTTTATTATATATTTAGCATTTAGGCTTTATATATATACATTCTGTACTCTTACATATCCAATTGTAATCATGTGAACTTGTTCTTATGTTAATAATATATGGGATATGGTTTGCATTTTATGTTACTTAAATGTATAGTTCTGCTCTTTGACACTTGTATATATTTTGAATATTACCTAACATGTATCGTTGTCATATCTTTCAGGCAAAAGAGTATACAGTATCTTGTGTTGAAAGAGCCTTGCTTGTGATAGCCAGAATCTTCATGCATGTGTATCCATTTGGAAGGAGACCAATAACATTTAGTAGTGTAATTACTATAATAAATTAGTAAGTGTTATGTTTCCATATTTTAGTCATGTTTAGGTTTTCTGCTGTAGATGCAGGGTGGGTTGTGAAAGAGGTGCTTTTTCACATTTCACCTATATTGCAGTGTGTTTAGTTTCTTTTTTTTTCTTTTTTTTTTTGTCAGAACAGTGTGTTTGTTATATGGGTGTGGAACTTGGCCTTGGTTTATTGCTGTAATTTATTTTCAAGGATGATATATCTTTCTAGGCCTTTGGGCTAAGATCAAGGTGTTTGTTGTTATGGAAGTGCTTGTGGACTTTTATAGCTTTAGTAGTTCTGGTTTTTGTTCAGTTCCTACCTACTAAATCTATTGTGTTGAATTACAATATTTCTTTTTATGATGGGTTTTACTGTCACTATTAATAATGGGCTGTAGTAATAAACTTATCAAAATATAGAGACCTAATTGAAAATTCGGTAAAACTATAAATATTCAATAAAAGATATTTCTATAATCCCTATTTAATGATTTTACAATATGAAAGATATTTTTATAGTCCTTTTTATTTTGTCACTATCATTCTTTTGCTTATTTATATACAAATTATACCAAAAATACCTTTTTTTTTTTACTTTAAAAATTCCTTATCTTAAGAACATACAACGAAAAGGAAGGGATAAAATGAAATAGAAATAGTAGTAATCAGTATATGTAAAATTCAATTTCTATCATTCAAGTATTCATTATGATCATGTAATATTTTATATTTGTGTGGGTTTATGGAATATAGTTTGTGTTTTTATCATATCATGCTACACCATAGAAAATCACAAGACTATGTAATTTGTATTATTGAAATTTGAAATCTAAAAACCAAAACCATAGAAAATATAGTTTTCAGTGTAATACAGATAATATAGAAATCAGTTCTTGTGTTGCAACCTCCCACACTCTAAACTAGTATAAGATTAACAATAACATTGATAACAACCGATTTTCAAGGCGAGAAAGATTCCGAAAGAGCAGACTTGAGTTCATCAGGTGTCCCAACAAGATAGTCCTTTTCACCAAAAACTTCAATCAAAGCATGGTATCCTGCTTTCGAAACAAAAGAAGTCGGAGTAAAATCTCATCTTTGTGAGATCCATTCATCTCTTTGGGATTCTTCGAACACTTCCATATACACCTCTATATACCCATCACTAAAAATAAGAAATGCATAACTATATTTAACGCATTTTTATTTGCAGCTTTTACATGCAACACCTATATAACATATAATCTCATTTAATGTATTTATGTGTTGGATATATTTTAGATATAATATTCATTGATATTCATCCGATACGTATCCATATTTTTGTTATATTCAATCGTGTCTCGTGTTATATTATGTTTTGTGTTTATATTAATGTCTGTGTATCATAAAATTTATGTCATACCTTCTATAAAAAACCTTTAAACATATATTGAAATTGTTCTTGTTTCAATTTAAAAAGACATCCGTTTCCTAAGTATGTTTGGCAGTAAAAGTAAGAATAAATACCTAAATAAATTTTTTATATAATTTTGCACATAAAACTAATTTATATAATAGAATAATGCTATGTGATCATCAAAATTTATTATTCTTTGTTATTGTTTAACCAATAATAATTTATACTTATATTTACATATATTTACACATAAAAAATATATAATTTATATTTATTAGAGAACACATGAATCAATATAATTTATATCTATATTTTTTAGAGTTTACACATATAATTTAAAATCAGTACTTAATAGTAATAATTTACACATATTTAGAGTGTTGTTATACATCCAAATATTTTTTCATCCAAATTTATCTAACTAGGTCCAACACCAACAAAAATCACTCTCATTAAAAGAGCGTCATTAACACACGCTTCCCTCCTCCTCCTCCTCCTCCTCCTCGCGCACGCAAATTCTTCTTCTGCTTCTCCTCCTCTTTCTCTTCTTCTTCTTCCTCTCTTCTTTCGTTATCATCATCACCAACAACACCAACATTTTGTTAATAGATTATTTTTTTTAATCGAATTGAATGAAATGCAATTGCTAAATTGAATTGAATTGAACTGAATGGACGCATGCATTTTGAATTGGATTGACTTGATAATCTCTAAATTATGGACACAGGTATTTTGAATTTGATTTTATATAATGGATAATGTTTCGTTCATTTAGTACTATACAACTGTTTCACCTTAATAACGTGTTCGGTTCATTATGCAGAAAGTTGTTCTGAATTTGATTTTATATAATGGATAATGTTCCATTCATTTAGTACTATACAATTGTTTCACCTTAATAACGTGTTTGGTTCATTATGAATTGAATGGACGTAGGTGTTCTGAATTGAATTGATAATCTCTAAATTGTAGACACAGGTGTTTTGAATTTGATTTTATATAATGGATAATGTTCCGTTCATTTAGTATTATACAATTGTTTCACCTTAATAACGTGTTTAGTTTATTATGCAAAAAGTTGTTCTGAATTTGATTTTATATAATGAATAATATTCCGTTCATTTAGTACTGTTCTGTGCGTATAGGGCCGAGGTATAGTGACTCCTACTGCCTGCTGTTGCGCTCAGGTGGGAGAGGTATACGTCGGCTGAGTTGGAACACCGCGGTGGGAGCACCTGCAAAAAGGACTCCGAAGCTCAAGTAAGAAAGTGAGTTATAAGAAAATGAGAAGAATAAATCAGAGTGAGTTCTGTGACCTGTTTTACCCCAAGGTTGCTTATTTGCTTATATAGGGGTCTTGGAGCTCGTTTAGTTGGAGTTTATTTAGGGACTATCTGTGTTGGCTGAGGTTATCTTGGTGACGTTAGTGTAGTTAGTTGAGATTCTAAGTTTTGTTATTATCCTCGGATTTGGTGGTGTTTGTTATTTGGTTTTGTTTGTTGGGATTTGTTTCATTTGACCGAGGTTTGTGGATAGAGATATACTCGGTTGACCGAGTTCTTTAGGCTACGTATCATAGCCCCCAAGGTCGCCTTGTGTCTGTAAGAGTACAGGGCGAGCTTTTATTTGTCCGAGTTTAGATCTGTTGTTATTGCTTTTTGATTTCTTGTCTCGGAAAGGATGCAAATGTGCATTTAATGGCCGTTTCGTTTCCCGCGCTGAAGTGATTGATGTGAGTTCCCGTTACAGTGTCTTGTGCAATCTTGACCATTACTTTACATCATGGTGAGTGGGTGGCTAAGATTTTGAGGTGGTTTTGAGTTAAAAACCATTTCATTACCCCATGTTTTTATTACTGGGAATATTGTAGGTAACTTCTGCTTAGTCGGAATTTTCACTACTTGCGTTTTCCACCAGAGGAAGAGAAAAAATGAGTACCAAAGGTTTGTGTTGAAGGGTTCTGATCTTCTTCTTCTTCTTTTTTCCAATTTTCCTGTTTTTTCTTTGGTTATGGAGAAGGGTAAGGTTGTTCTGTTGGAGGGCAACCCTTGTAGTTGGGTTAGTGAACAAGTGAAACAGTGTTTCTAGGTTTAATGATTCTGAATCCGTAAAGGTGTTAGGTTCTAATGTATGGGTTAGAGAGGGTCATAGGCTTAGGATAGAGCTTTTACCTTGTGGGGAGGGGGATCGTGTTTGTGATCAGGTTGATGGTTGGTCATACTTCTACATTTATTCCTGTTTGTTGACTGAGATTGGTGTCCGGTTCCCTTTTACAGACTTTGAATGCGGTGTGTTATTTTGGTTGAATTGCGCTCCCTCCCAATTGCATCCCAATTCATGGGGTTTTGTCCGTGCTTTTGAGATTCTGATGAGTGTTCTGGAATATCCTCCCTCGTTGAGAGTGTTCTTTTTGTTGTTTCAATCTAAAGGAGTTAGGCGGGGTTTGTGGGTAAATCTTAACAGTCATCCTCGCTGTTCAGTGTTTTCCTTGTATAAATCGTCGTACAAAGATTTTAAAACAATGTTTGTCAAAGTTAGGAGTGTTGAGAGTGAATTTCCTTTTTATTTGAATGAATATCTGGAGGAAAGGTTCCCCCTTTCTTGGTCTCCCGAACCTGTTCAGGTTCTTGACGTTGATGATAGGGTTTTTGATGACAATGTCGTGTTGGACTTTTTGTTAGAGGAGTTGGTAGGGTTGTTATCTGTTGCAGATTTATTGAAGTGGGATTCGGATAAGGAGGCTGTTTTGGATTATCTAGGTAACTAGTTTTAGTATTTATTTTCTGGAGTGGAGATGTAGTCGCTTCTAACATTTTGTCTTGCGTTTTTGTCTGCAGCTGAGAAAGCCCCCACCATCACTATTGCTGGACTGAAGTCCTTTTTTAATCAGAGGAAGAAAAATGAGAAAGAAGGGTCAACAACAAATGTGGGTAAAGGTGGCGATGCTGTTGGTCAGTCAGGGGTTAATCCTTGTCAAAAAAGAAAAAGGGTAAAGACACGTGCTGAGAAGGCTGGGAGTAAGGAGGAGCATTCCTCTGTCCTACCTATTGTAGAGGCTGCATATGAGTCTCAGAGGAGACTTCATGCTTATCGTGAGGATGATAACATGAGATCCCTGTGGTCGAGGTTCTTTCCCTTCGCTACTCTTGCTGATGAGGTGTGTCGATTTCCTGAGGACACGAAGCTGATTAAAGAGGTTGGCCGTGCTGGGATGAGTCGCTTTCTTCAGGTATTTTGGTTCTGTTATTTTATGTTTTACCACCATGTTTCCTTGTTGATGCTTTGTGATTTTTGTCCTAGGTTATTGAGGCTCGACTTGTTGCTATTGGGAGGGTCCAAGAGCTTGCTGTCGAATCTGAAGTCAAAGATTCGGTTGAGATTTCTGAATTGTCTACTACTATTCAAGAGAAAGAGAAGGTGATTACTGAACTTTCCTCATATTTGAAGGGAAAGGAAGAAGAGCTTGCTGAAGAGAAGCGCCTTCACAGTTCGGTTTTGGAAGGAAATAAAACTCTGACATCGGAAAATGGTCGGTTAGTAGCTCGGGTGAAGGAGTTGGAAAATGAGATTTATGAGGCCTTTGCTCAGGGTTTTGAGCGAGCTACTGACCAGGTTCGGGTTCTGTTCCCCGAGGTTGATGCTGCTAAGCTTGACGCCACAAAGATTATTGTTAGTGGCGAGTTGATCGATGATGAAGTTGGTAAACAAAGTGATAGTTCGAGCATTGGGGATAAGATAGAATGAAGATTTGTATTTTTGAAATGTTGTTTTTGAAATGTTGTTTGGAATTTTTTGGCTTTTGTAGAGTAGAATATATTAGTCTTTTTTATTGTAAGACTATATCGTTAGATTAATTGGGTAGGGCGTCCGGCCTCATTAAAACCCTTTCTGAGTAAAACCCTTATTTTGTTGGGATAAAACCTCAAAATGGGAAAAAGAGTACCTTTATCCGCGCTATATACACTATGATTGATATTTTCTCAAAGATGATACATTCCAGTTTCCTGGTATTGGATTGCTTAACAATGTCTCTAGTTGGTAGGCTCCTTTACCGAGCACTTTAGAAATTCGGAATGGCCCTTCCCAGTTTGCTGCTAATTTTTCATGCTTTTGGGGTTTTCTTGCTTCTTCTGTTTTTCTGAGGACGAGCTCTCCATTGTCGAATGTCCTCGGGTGGACCCTTTGTTATGTCGCTTTTGTATGAGCTGCTTCATTGCTCGTTGCTTGATTGTTGCTATCTCCCTTTCCTCGTCCAGCAGATCCAAGTCTGTTAGTCTTTCGTTGTTGTTGTTGTTTGTATCATAGAGTTTGGTTCTCAGGCTAGTTATGCCAACTTCTACGGGTATGAGGGCCTCAACTCCGTAGACTAATTTAAATGGGATTTCTCCTGTTGCTGACTGGATTGTCGTGTTGTACCCCCATAGGACTTCTGGTACGAGATCTACCCATTCGCTCTTTACTTCATCCAACTTCTTCTTCAAGGCCTGCAAAATAACTCTGTTAGTTGATTCTACCTGACCATTTGTTTTAGGATGCTCGACCGAGCTAAAGTGGTGTTTGATATTGAAATTTTGTAAAAAGGTGGCGAGTTTATGATCTGTGAACTGCTTTCCATTGTCAGAGATTATTTCCCTTGGTATGCCGTATCGGCATATGATGTTCTTCCAAAGGAAGGTCCTTACTTTCTCTGTTGTGATTCGTGCTAGGGGTTGTGCTTCAATCCATTTGGAGAAGTAATCTATTGATACCAAAAGAAACTTTACATGTCCTGGCGCTTTCGGGAATGGGCCTAGAATATCTAACCCCCAGCGGTCGAAAGGCCAACTTACCTCCAAGGTGTGTAACTCCTCGGCGGGTGTTGTTGAGATGTTGGCGTGCTTCTGGCAATTGCTGCATGTCCTTACTTTTGTCATGCAATCCCTCTTTATAGTTGGCCAGTAGTATCCTGTTCGCAATATTTTGGCTGACAAAGCTCGGCCACCAATATGATTTTTGCATACTCCTTCATGTGTTTCTGCCATAACTATTTCAGCATCGTCTTTGCTGAGGCATTTTAGTAGAGGCTGTGAGAATTTTTGTCTGTATAGGCTATCTCCTACCGTTGTGTAGTAGCTTGCTCTTCTTCAGAAGAGTTGTGGATTTTGTTCATCCCTTGGGATTGTTCCTGTTTTGATATATTGAATAAAAGGTGTTCTCCAATTGTTTACCTGTGTAACGCTGCATATGCTATTTAATTTGAAGCTTGGTTTTTCAAGTGTTAACTGTGAAAGTGTTGGTGTGTGTGATTGTGGCCTTGTCATTGCTAATTTAGATAAAACATCGGCTCTTGTGTTTTGTTCTCTATTCACATGTATTATTTCAAATTTCTGAAATTTTGAGATAAGATCCTTTGCTATGAGCAAGTATTTCTCTAACAAATGATCTTTTACCTGGAACTCGCCTTTGATCTGCTGGACGATGAGCAGGGAGTCGCGGTAAGCAGTGAGGCTGAGATATTTGTAAATCCTGGGCGAGTTTTAGTCCGGCTAGAAAGGCTTCATACTCAGCCTGGTTGTTGCTTGCTGCGAAGGAAAATTGTAATGATTGCTCGGCCTCGACCTGTTCGCCCCTTTTGAGTGTTACGCTGCTCCACTTCCATCTTTATTTGCTGCACCATCTACATAAAGCTTCCAGTTATGTTCTCCTTGCCTATCCTCTGTTGTTAATTCAGAGATGAAGTCGGCTAGTATTTGCAGTCTTGGAGTCTTCCGAGGTTGGTATTGTACATCGTATTCAGAGAGCTCGACGGACCATTTTGTTAAGCGTCCTGCCAGCTCGGGTTTTGTTAGGATCTGTCTCAGTGGTTGATTCGTTCTAACTATTATGATGTGGCTTTGGAAATATTGCCTCAATCTTCTTGCTGTGGTGACTAGGGCTAGTGCGAGCTGTTCTATTTTCGGATACCTGATTTCTGCTGGTTGTAGAATTCTGCTGATGAAGTATACTGGGTTTTGTGTTTTCCCTGTTTCAGAGACTAGTACGGAACTTATGGCATGGTTAGAAACAGATAAATACAAGAATAATGGTTTACCGGGTTCTGGTTTTTGGAGGATAGGTGGTGATGATAGCGTTTGTTTGAGCTCTGTGAAAGACCGTTCACATTCTCCCGTCCAGTTGAACTTTTGATTCTTGGAGATTGTTTTGAAAAAATGATATGATCAGTTTGCTACTACAGGTAAGAATCGTGATAGTGCAGCAACTCGGCCTGCCAGCTATTGTACTTCCTTTATTGTCTTTGGGCTGTTCATGTTAAAAATGGCTTCACATTTTTCTGGGTTTGTAACCTCCAAATATATTGAATTCATATTCCTATATTTATTATATCTTACCGTTAT
This sequence comes from Arachis duranensis, assembly GCF_000817695.3. Lineage (NCBI taxonomy): Eukaryota > Viridiplantae > Streptophyta > Magnoliopsida > Fabales > Fabaceae > Arachis > Arachis duranensis. Next base: position 117,540,938 of record NC_029775.3, read on the forward strand.
AAATAATACAATAAATTTATAACCGCAATAATTAATTTATAAATTAAAAGTTTAAAAAATGAAAATTATATTTTATTATTATAATTATATTTATTATAATCATTTTAATTTTTGCCAATGAGTTATACCTCAAATGGCATAATCTCCCATACTGGTTGCGAGTTCGAGTCTCTGTATCTTTGGTAAAAAAAATCATTTTAATTTTTAGAAGTAACACTAGGTACAAAGAACTATTATTGTAGTTTTTACTTATTATTAAAAACAAATTCTATTTTATTTTACCAATATAAATTTCGAAATGAATATTTAAAAACTAAAAAAAAAACAAATTTATTAAAAGAGTATCAAAATGAAACCAAAAATATATGATATTAAACATACATTTTCATATTAGATACAAATAAAAAACTAAAAAATAGAATCCAATAAATTTGTAACCTCCAAATACATTGAATTTATATTTCTATATTTATTATATCTTACCGTTATAAACAATACAATAATTTTATAATCGCAACAATTAATTTATTAATTTTTATAAATAACTCACTAAAGGTAATAAACGTCCATATTACAAATGTCATAATAATATTATTAATCATAATAAATTTTACGTTATAAGTATTTAAATTCTATACCATTTAAACTACATATATAAGTCTCTTGTCACTATTCCTTGACATAACATCAAATTTAGCACAAAAAAATTTATTTCCGAACTGCAATGAGAATCTGATGATCAGGTATGACAAAAAAAAATCACAACATGTATCATACATTCATACTTACTCAAATACCATATACCTAATGATAACATAAATTGGATATTGGAATAGGAAAAGATCTTCACAATTTTAGCAACTATAAACGAAATTGATGACAAATTAGGATGGAACTATGTTAAATGTAAAAAATGTTAGAAGAAAGCATATAAAAAAAAAGAAACAACTACGTTTGTGGCACATGTAATCAAACACCACAATATCCAATAATAAAGTAACTCTATATACTTTTCATAATCTCATCTATCAAATTATTAGTTGCTAGCCCAATACTTATTTTAGGTTCAGAATTCAATTAAAAGTTTTAGATCAAAGTGTTACAACAACTTTTGTACTATTTGATGGCGACGCAAAAAACTTATTGGGCATGACTGCTTCAAATCTAATGACATTTCAGAAAAATAATCAATGACATTGAAGCACCATCCCATCAAAAGATTAAGGAGAAAGAAAACCATACAAATTCAAGACACATCTTCTAACGAAGAATATACATACAAAGATGGAACCAAATAACACAATAGAAAGTGCATCAAACTTAACAATTCATAAAGAACATGTCTTCGCAAGAACCTACGACAAAAAGAATAAAGCACCAACTTTAACAACCAACAAAAAAAAGGAGGATGAGTGCCACATAAGATGACTGAGTCCATTAACTAAAACAAATGCAAAAATCAAACTACCAAATAAAAATGTCACTTTGTACAACTCCAACATCCAAATCTTTTGTACTACAAATTATTTAAAATAAAACACCTTTTAAATTTAGCTTCAATTTACACATATTTAATTTATTTCTACAAAACATGACAATTTTTAATATTATTATATACTATCATTAATTTACCGTCCCGCACATCACGCGGGTCTCATTCTAGTTATCATTAAATGTGATTGAAAGATAAATAATTTAAGAAAGAGTAAAGTAAGAATAAAGAGAAATTAGAAGCATCCATTAGGTATTACTATTGAGTTCACACACTAAATTGCTGGCTTCTTGCACTATCTCCGGCGCTGGATTTATTAGCTTCTCAAAGACACACCTATTCTTCGCTTTCCAAGTGCTCCAACATAGCGCCGCGATGAAGAGGATCTTTTGTCTACCTTCGATTTGAGCCGCTGTCCAAAATAAGGCTCGTTGTCACCAACTGATGAAAGTTTCCTCTTCTCTTTGTCATAAGTTAGGAGTTATTAAGTTTAAACTCCAAATTATTAAAGACAGAAAACATTAGAACAAAACATGAGAAATTAATTCATCTTTCAGCATGTATTTTGAAAAATAAATATTTTAAAAAATTAACAATAAATAATTTGTAGCTGGTGATGTAGAGAATTTTGTATGTACATTCGTAGTGTCATGAATATAATATATATATATTTTTAAATATATCCAAAGTATATTTAAATTTTTTTAATAATATATTTATGAGTTATGTTACGTGTACATCAAAATCAGTTATTAAAGTCAGCTAACAATATAAAATATAGATTAGAATATAAATACATATTAAAAATAAATTAAATCACATATATATTTATACACAAATATATTAATAACTGATTTTAATAACTAATTTTAAAATACAAATAATATTTTTGTATAATTATTGATTTACTTGTCTATTAAAATAAATATCAAGAATTTAAATTTTATTTTATATTTGTAGTAATTTATTAATACTCTTGCCAATGAGTAATAGCTCAAATGGCATAATTTCCCCATACTCAATTAAGAGGTTGTGGGTTCGAGTCTCCTATCTTTAGTAAAAAAAAAAAATTTATTAATACTCTTAAATAAAATTTAAATTCGTCACGGATTAGTTATTAGGCGGTGAAGAGTTAAGGTGGGACACCCAAGAATAGCTATGGGAGTTATAAGTTATAATAAGTTGACTTGTTAAGTCAATAGTTCACGACTCATGAGTCATATGAGTATAGAATAAGTGACTGGAAGAATTTGGCCCACACTTGAAAAGTTATTACCCGTTCCACACGAATATATACATTATCTTTGCTTTGGATCAATCTTCGTTGAATTGAACGTCGTCATTATGTACGTACGCGTTGATTCTATTGTTGACTGATCAATATTAGTTTGAATCAGTTGCTTATAAATTGGAATATGGCCTTAGGTTGTTGATCACACACATATGATATGTGATACAACAACTTAACTTGAAATATTTTATGCTTCCAGTGATGATGATGAATGGTGTAGTTTATGCGGTGTTGATGGTGCAGATACTTGCATGGACGAGGAGTGCAGTGGTGGTGGCAAGCGTGAAGTGCATTGAGAGTGAAAGGCAAGCTCTGCTTTCTCTCAAACGTGGCTTTAATGTGAGCGATAATGATGATTGGCTGTCTTCATGGGGAGATGGGGAGCAGCGGAAGGATTGTTGCAACTGGGAAGGCGTCAAGTGCAGCAACAGCACAGGCCATGTTGTCATGCTTGATCTTCATGGTGATTACACTCTTGAATCCATAAGCCCATCACTCAGTGAGTTACATAATTTGAACTACTTGGATCTTAGCGGTATTGAGTTTACTCTCACCACATCTATCCCTTCTTTCATTGGCTCTTTAACCTTTTTGACACATCTCAATCTCTCTTATTGTTTTTCCGGTGGAAACATAGATCAATTGGGAAATCTGCTATTCCTAGAGTATCTTGATCTTCGAGCGAATCAATTTGATTATCCGCAACAAATCCCTTCTCAGTTCTCAAATCTCTCCCATTTAGTGTACCTTGATCTTAGTTTCAGTAATTTGGTTGGAGGATTTCCTCTTCAACTCACAAATATGTCATCCTTGACATATTTGGATCTTAGTCATAATGAACTTAAGGGAACAATGCCTCCCCAGCTTGGAAATCTCTTATCCTTGGAACATCTTGATCTAAGTCACAATGCATTCACTGGAACCATTCCTCATCATTTCAGAAATCTTTCTTCTTTACAATTTCTTGACCTCAGTCCCTATAACAATGATAACGCGTTGTTGAGTTCTGACTTACAATGGTTATCTCAGCTTTTCTCTTTGAGGCATCTTTCGCTTTCTCTAGTTAACCTCAGTAGTGCAAGCAATTGGCAACCACTAGTGAGTGGCCTTTCTCATCTTCAATATCTGAACTTGAATGGTTGCAATCTTGTTGATTCCATGTCCATTTCATCACTTGCATCCCCTGCTAATTTCTCCACTTCTCTCTCGTTTGTGGCTATCTCTCACAACTCTCTAAAGGACGCATCCTTCATATTCCCATGGTTAATGAATTCCACTGGTAGCCTTGTTATTCTCAGAATGAATGATAATGGTTTAACAGGAACCATTCCAGAAACATTCGGGAACTTTAGCTCCCTTAAGAAGTTAAATCTTGCAAATAATGAGCTCAAAGGCCAAATACCTCTATCCTTGTTTCATAGTTGTAATTTGGCAAAACTAGACCTATCCAAGAACAAGTTGACAGGAGAGTTTCATGAATATACAACAACAACAACAAAGCCTTATCCCACTAAGTGGGGTCGGCTACATGAATCAAACGACGCCATTGTGCTCTGTCATGTATCATGTCTACAGAGAGACCGTTTACATGTAGATCTCGTTTGACCACCTCATGGATGGTCTTCTTAGGTCTTCCTCTGCCTTTCGCCCTTTGTCCATCTTCCATCTCATCCACCCTCCTGACTGGATGTTCTATCGGTCTTCTTCTCACATGTCCAAACCACCTAAGACGCGATTCAACCATCTTTTCCACAATGGGTGCTACTCCAACTCTCTCCCTTATATCTTCATTCCTTATTTTATCCAATCGCGTGTGACCACTCATCCATCTCAACATCTTCATCTCTGCCACACTCAGCTTATGTTCGTGCTCTCCTTTAGCCGCCCAACACTCCGTACCATACAGCATAGCCGGTCTTATAGCGGTGCGATAGAATTTACCTTTAAGTTTTAAAGGCACTTTTTTGTCGCATATAAAACCAGATGCACTCCGCCATTTTGACCAACCTGCTTGGATCCTATGATTTACATCATGTTCAATCTCTCCATTATCCTGTATGATGCACCCAAGATACTTGAAACTTTTAACTTTTCGTAAGGTATTCTCTCCAATTTTCACCTCTATATTGGAGTTTTCCCTTCTCAGACTGAACTTACATTCCATATATTCCGTTTTGCTACGGCTTATGCACAGACCATACACTTCTAGAGCTTCTCTCCATAACTCCAACTTCTTATTTAGGTCTTCCCTTGACTCTCCCATAAGGACGATATCATCGGCAAAAAGCATGCACCATGGCACAGGCTCTTGGATGTGCTCTGTGAGTACTTCCAAGACTAATGTGAAAAGGTATGGACTTAAGGATGATCCCTGGTGTAATCCTATACCAATAGGGAATTCCTCTGTCACACCACCTTGAGTCTTCACACTAGTTGTGGCCCCATCATACATGTCTTTAATTGCCCGAATATATGCGATCCTTACTCTCCTCTTTTCTAAAACCTTCCATAAGACCTCTCTTGGTACCCTATCATACGCTTTTTCCAAATCAATAAACACCATGTGTATATCCCTTTTATTACTACGATACCTCTCCATCATCCTTCTCGTTGTGCTCATAAACCCTTACGAATCTTGGATCTGGGATGGAATGAAATTTCGGGGATGGTGCCTGACCTCTCTCAGCTTCAATCTTTGCAAGAGTTACGACTTGGTAACAACAGATTAAATGGAACCATACATGAAGGTATTGGACAATTATCCGACTTAACTGAGTTAAGCCTTGGAAATAACTTGTTGAAAGGTATGATAACTGAAGCTCATTTCTCAAGACTCTCCGATCTTAACACTTTGGATTTGTCTCATAATGCATTGGTTTTTAATGTTAGCGCTGAATGGGATCCCCCGTTTGATTCACATTTCATTAACTTGGCTTCTTGCAATTTGGGGCCCAACTTTCCAACATGGCTTCGCACCCAAATGAATATTTATCAATTGGATATTTCACAAGCTCAAATCTCTAGCTCAGTTCCTGATTGGCATTGGGATCAATTTTTCAAGATATGGAATTTGAATCTTTCTCACAACCATATTAGAGGAAAAATTGAAGACCGAATTGTGGACCCTTATAGAGGACTAACTGATAATCTTGTAATTGTTCAAACCATTGATTTGAGCTTCAATTTATTTGAAGGTCCAATTCCAGCATTCTTTTCAACTGCTGCACAACTTTTTCTGTCCAACAACAGATTTTCAAATGCAAATCCTCTTTTATGTGCAAACTCGTCCATAAACACAAAATTTATGGATTTGTCAAACAACTACATTAGAGGACAACTTCCAGATTGTTGGATGGGTTATGAGTTCTTGGCCATCCTAGATTTGTCTGATAATCACTTTTATGGAAATATGCCAAAGTCTCTGGGATCGTTAAAACATATTGAGTCAATACATTTAGGGGGCAATCATTTTTCAGGAGAGATACCATCATCCTTGCATAATTGCACAAAACTGCGAGTTTTTGATGCTGCAGATAATCAATTGTCTGGAACAATACCAAGCTGGATTGGAGGTAATATTCCAAAGCTACTTGTACTTAACTTACATTCCAATAAGCTTCATGGAAGCATTCCGTTAAGCATTTGCAATCTTCATGAGCTCTTTGTCTTGGACCTCTCTATAAATATTCTCTCTGGGAATATACCTCCATGCATAAGTAACCTTTCTGCTATGGCCACTCTAACAAGTTCAAGTGCAACCATTACCCATGGCTATCTTGTTGTCGATATACACAACAGTATTTTTGAGCGCATTGGCACGGACTTTCCAAATTTCGGAGTTTATAATGATAGTACATCAGTCATATGGAAAGGAAAAATGTCAACATATGAAAGAACCCTTGGATTGTTGAGAAGTATTGATTTCTCCAGCAACAGGTTAACAGGGGAAATACCAATTGAGATGATGAATCTTATTGGCTTGGTTTCTTTAAATCTTTCAAGAAACTTGTTTAGTGGACACATTCCTCCGACTGTTGGACAGCTAAAATCAATAGATTTTCTTGATCTATCCAGAAATCATTTGTCAGGAACAATTCCTTCACAACTTGCTCAAATAGACCGTCTCAGTGTTCTTGACTTGTCATACAATGATTTATCTGGAGAAATCCCACTTGGCACACAACTCCAAACTAGGGATGCCTCTGCTTATGCAGGAAATCCAAAACTTTGTGGTGTTCCTCTCAACAATACTTGTCCCATACATGGTCACCAGATCAGTGAACATGATGCTGATGGTGATGATGAACAATTTGTAACTGAGGGGTTCTACATTGCTATGGCTGTTGGATTTGTCACGGCATTTTGGGGAGTTTGCTTCTCATTAATCTTGAAGAAATCTTGGAGATATGCTTATTTCAAGTTATTGAGTGATGTCTATGACAAGCTGTATGTATTTGTTGCAATTAAGGTGGCCAAATTAAAAAGGATCATATCTCAAGTATGAAGGTACGTACCGTTTCTATTTCTTCTAGTTTATATTTTTGTTGAGATACTACTTCCTTTCAATTATATAGTTGTTATTGATAATATTGGAATATCAAGCAAATTAACATCTGCTCTATTTTTTAGGACATTATGTAAACGAAACAAGATATTGTGCTACTAAAATGTTAACTGTACGTTTTTATAGTTGAAACTTTAAATTGGACATGCCAAACAATTTATTATTGGTTTTCAATAGTTAAAGCATAGCTTGGTTGATTAGTTCCTAGATAATATGGTAAGCGTTTCTGTTACTTTTAATACGTGCTACCTGTTGACATTAGTGCATATGTATGTTGAATTTTACCCAACACTAGTTCATGTGAATGCAGGAAGATTTCCATGGTTATCCATTTGGAGTGAGATAAGTGCAAATTCAGTAAGGTTGTTGAAACTTACTATTTTCACTTTTTATACATGCATGTTAACACAGATTCTTTTATTATATATTTAGCATTTAGGCTTTATATATATACATTCTGTACTCTTACATATCCAATTCTAATCATGTGAACTTATTCTTATGTTAATAATATATGGGATATGGTTTGCATTGTATGTTACTTAAATGTATAGTTCTGCTCTTTGACACTTGTATATATTTTGAATATTACCTAACATGTATCGTTGTCATATCTTTCAGGAAAAATTAAAGAGTATACAACAGTATCTTGTGTTGAAAGAGCTTTGCTTGTGATAGCCAGAATCTTCATGCATGTGTATCCATTTGGAAGGAGACCAATAACATTTAGTAGTGTAATTACTATAATAAATTAGTAAGTGTTATGTTTCCATATTTTAGTCATTTTTAAGTTTTCTGCTGTAGATGCAGGGTGGGTTGTGAAAGAGGTGCTTTTTCACATTTCACCTATATTGCAATGTGTTTAGTTTCTTTTATTTTATTTTTTTTTGTCAGCACAGTGTGTTTGTTATATGGGTGTGGAACTTGGCCTTGGTTTATTGCTGTAATTTATTTTCAAGGATGATATATCTTTCTAGGCCTTTGGGCTAAGATCAAGGTGTTTGTTGCTATGCTAGTGCTTGTGGACTTTTATAGCTTTAGTAGTTCTGGTTTTTGTTCATTTCCTACTTACTAAATCTATTGTGCTGAATTACAATATTTCTTTTTATGATGGGTTTTACTGTCACTATTAATAATGGCCTATATAGTAATAAACTTATCAAAATAATAAGTTTGTTCACTTGTTCACCAATAACACTGTTTCAATTTAGTCTTTGACGTGTGAAGTTGAAAAATATCGTAAAAAATAAATAAAAAAATTTCTGTTTTAAATCAATTTAAATTGGTCTAGTGATTAATTTACTAATTTGTTTAAACGAGTATTGAATAAATTTTACAGTTTAAATTAGGTCCAATTTGATACATTAATAGTAATTATATTCGTATTTTTAAATAACAATCTAAATAAAATTTGAAAAGTAATTATTTATTTTTTTTATATAATTACAATATACAATTGATTGTATTTAAATTTTTTTATATTGACAAATAAACTAATAAATATTTTTTAAATATTCTATTTTCTTATCTATACTTTATTTGAAATTATGGACTGCAATGAGGTGATGCAACTTCAATCTTGTGATTACACAAGTAGATTTAAATTACAATTGTATTACGTGCAAAGAGAGATATATTTGTTGGAATAAATTAATTTCAATAATTTCAGATTATTCATATTGAATCACCAAAAATAATATAATGTGGAAGTGTACTTGAATTCATAAACATGAATTATGATTGAAAGATTTTGGATCTTGTGGTTCTTTCGATCTTCCTCAACTAAAGCCTTCTGTATTCCTATGTGGTTGAACTGCAACTCTTTTGTGGGAAAAGAGTAACAAAGGCGGCTTTGGTATATTGGGGAACGAAATCCTGAAGGTCTATTTATATTTGAGCATGGCACCCATTCCCAAATAAAATAGTATCTAAAGCCTAAAAGATAATATATCTAAAATCCAAAAGATAATTATCTAAGGAACAAAAGATAATATCCGGTTTTATTCTCATTTAATTCCAAATCAAAGTAATAATGACTTATTCAATTAGCATTTGTAACAATAAATGAGATCATCATTATATAAGTCAAAATAGCATCATTTGTGATTATAATTGATATATGTATTGCCCACAAATAAGTTAGGAAATTAAATAATTTCCTAACAATCTCCCATTTGGGCTATACATATATTCTTTCTTGACATAATCACATTTTATAAACTTTATGCGCGCATTTGAATGCTATTTCTCTCATTACTTTAACAATCTGGTCCGTCTCATACATTAGATTTGGAACTACCGCAACTTTTATCACATTAAATGCCGTGACTAAACCACGCCAATCACCATCCTAATATACTTAACGACATAGATCAAATTTGGATGAGTAATATGGAAATTACATGCCAAGTGATCTCATGCATGTCTATTTCCAGCTGGTCCAACTTTATTGAGATCAAACACAATACAAATATTGCAGAATGAACATTTCATATAACATGAAATAAACGATCAACTTAATTCTACAGAAAAATAACTTAATATCTATCATAGGACATATAGCATAAAATAAACTCCCACTAAACCAAGGCATCACAAATGTTGACACTCATCCGAGCAGTGTGCTCATGAAAGACTTTAGGGGTCAATCCCTTGGTTATTGAATCTGCTAGCATATACTATGTTCCTATATATCCTATGAAAATATGTTTTTCTTAAACTTTCTCCTTGACAACTAAGAACTTGATGTCTGTATGCTTCGATTTTGTCAAGCTCTTATTGTTGTTGGAGTATAATACTACTGACTTATTGTCACAAAATATCTTTAATGGCCTTTCAACGTCATCTACTATATGAAGCTCAATGACAAAGTTTCGCAACCATATGCCATGAAATCAGAATCAGAGTACCTAAGATCTCCAAAATTTTCTGATCTCCGATAAGCAAGCATGTAATCCTCTGTTCTCTTTAGATAACGCATTACGCGTTTAATAGCTATCCAATGATCCATGTATGGATTGCTCAAGTATTTACCCAACACTACCATTATAAATGATATATCAGGACTTGTGTAGACTTGAGCATACATTAAGCTCCCTAGTGCTGATGCATAAGGTTTATCATGCATTGCTGTCCTCTCAAGATCATTTTTAGGGCATTGCTTGAGACTGAACTTGTCTCCTTTAGTTACGGGTGTGTCCGTTGGTCTACATCTTTCCATGCCATGTCTACTTAAAATCTTTTCGATATAGTTCTTTTGTGATAATCCAAGAATACCTTGAGAGCGATCTCTTAGTATCTCGATTCCTAATACAAAAGAGGCATCACTAAGATCTTTCATTTCGAATTTGTTCGATAGAAATTTCTTAGTTTCATGCAACAAGCCTATATCGCTACCGGCAAGTAGAATGTCGTCAACATGTAAGACCAAAAGGATGTATTTAATCCCACTGAACTTGCGGTATACACATTCATCTATGATATTTACCTCAAAACCATGAGGTAATGACTTGATGAACTTGTGATACCATTGACGGAAAGCTTGTTTGAGACCATGGATGAATTTTCTCCTTTCTCTATTGGATCTCAATAATAACACTTCTTGAGGTTGTTGAGCTTGCTGTATGGATTGAGATTGAGGAGGATTCTCATTATTTTCCTGTGCTGTAGCAGTATCATGAGTAACAACGATATTCTCATTATTCTCTTGTACTATAACTGGATCTACAGTAGGATTCTCATTGTGCTCTTATACTACAACTGTATCTTGAACAACAATAGGCACAAAGACCCGATCATTATCAGTTACAGAATCCTCATCAAAAGAAACATTCCTAATATTCCCTTCCCCCCTAAACTCAACATCCTCAAGAAATCTCCCATTTTCCATTTCAAAAATAGACCTTGATGCAGGATTGTAAAACTTGTACCCCCGTGAACGCTCAGCATTACCAACAAAGTAGCAACTAATTGTCCTTGAGTCCAATTTTCTTTCATGCGGCCTATAAGGCTGCGCCTCAGTTGGACATCCCCAAATATGCAAATGCTTTATACTGGGTCTTTTCCCAATCCAAATTTCATATGGGATTTTGTTAATTGCTTTGCTTGGCACCCTAATAAGGATGTACACTGCGGTCTTTAAGGCTTCTCCCCAGAGTGATTCAGGCAAGGAAGAATGACTAATCATACTTCTCACCATGTCCTTAAGAGTTCGGTTCCTTCGCTCTGCAACACCATTCATGCTACGTTTGCCTGGCATAGTGTATTGCGGAACAATACCACACTCCTCTAGGAAAAGAGCAAAAGGCCTGTGACGTTGCTCACCTAAACCGTCATATCTTTCGTAGTATTCATCACCACGATCAGATTTGACAGCTTTAATTTTCTTTCCAAGTTGAAGTTCAACTTCAACTTTGAAAGACTTGAAAACATCCAAGGCTTGGGACTTTTCATGAATTAAATATAGATACCCGTAACGAGAGTAATCATCTATGAACGTAATAAAGTACCGTTATCCATTCCAAGAGACAGTAGGGAATGGGCCACATATATCGGTATGTATCAGTTCTAAGACATCTTTAGCTCTCTCAGCACCTAATTTCCTTTCGTTTGTTATTTTTCCCTTTATGCACTCAATATAGACTTCAAAATCCGCCAAATTTAGAGGTCCAAGAATTCTATCCGATACAAGCCTCTGAATTCTCTGTTTAGAGATGTGACCTAGGCGTTTGTGCCATAATGATGTCGAATTCTCATTTAGTTTTTGTTTTGTACCTGTTTGCAGTATTTCATTATTATAGAAATTTAAGTCAAGCTTATATAGATTATCCACCAAATGACCAGAGCAAATATTATTCGAATTATAGAAGAGACTGACTTTATTGTCTCCGAATGAACAAAAATAACCTGATTTGTCCAAACGAGAAACAGAAACTAAATTCCGTCTAAATGACAGTACATAAATGTCTCTAATAAATCCAAGTAAAATCCACTCGTGGAACATAATCTAAAGGTTCTTATAGCTTCAACTGCAACTATATTGCCGTCTGCCACATAGATGTATCTTTCAGCATCACTTGGCGGTCGGCTCCACAGGCAACCCCTTCTTTACACGCCAGGTGGCATATTTAGTACAATCCTTCTTCATGTGTCCTACCTTCTTACAGAAGAAACAAGTTGAAACTTGATCTTGTTTCTTAGCTTTTTTCTGCTGAGAAGGCACATCCACAGTAGTATCACGCTTTCTTTTGTACTGAGAAGATGAAGCCATGTGAGCACTTTCAGTCTTATCTTGCTGTAGCCTCTCTTCTTCTTACACACAGTGAGATATAAGCTTATTTAAAGACCAAGTGTCCTTCAAAGTGTTATAACTCACTTCGAATTTCCCAAAGTGTGTAGGAAGGAAAATCAAAATGAAATGCACGAGTAAATCTTCAGACAACTCTAACTTTAGTGCTTTCAATTTTGAAGCAAGATGAGACATTTTCATAATGTGCTCCCTTATGTTCCCTTTACCTTTATACCTCATGGAGACAAGTTTGTTCAAAAGACTACTTGCCTCCACCTTTTCATTCTTAGTAAAGAATTTTTCAACACCCTTTAGAAACTGTTTGGCATCTTTATCCTCAGTAATTGAGCCCCGAAACGCCTCATGAATTGAGCGTTTCATGATCATAATGCTCATTCGATTGGATCTTTCCCACTTCTCTATTTTAACCTCATTGAGGTTTTCCGGAGTGGAAGTGGGTTTCTCCTTTCGAAGAACTATATCTAGATCCATACAATCGAGGACAATCTCCACGGTATCCTTCAAAAATTTAAAGTTTGATCCATTCAGCATAAGAATAGTGCTAATTTGTGTAGAAATATTGGTAGCTAAAGCCATAGTTTCTGGATTAGAACAAAAAGAACATGCAGTAAATATTAGTTAAATAATGGAAAAAAATCCATATTGAGATATCTAGAACAACATTAATTTTCAATCTTTGGATAGAAAAATTAACTGTAAGTGATACTCTCATCGCAGTAATCAAATATTGTCAAAATTCCTGTCACACATTAAGCCTTTCTTTGGACCGACTTAATGCGCACATGGAAACTTAAACTTTGCAACCTATTTATTACCGCATATATTTTCTATTAATTGGCCAAACAATAACCTTTTTTTGGGCCGATTATTGACCGCATAATTAATAGAAAATAAACAAAAGTGTACAATGCTTATTATTTGGCCAAACAACAAATTTCCTTTGGACCGATTGTTGTCCGCATAAATAATAAGCATTACTTTATTCTTAATTAGTTACCTAAACATGTATTTACTATCAATATGTGTATGTAATTCACCCAAATATAGACCTTCCTTTGAGCTGACCAATATTCGCATGAATTACATAACATCATATTCCTTATGTTTTGAATAAATCAATTTTCACAAAAGAGACTACTTTGACAGCATAATATTCAATCAATTTATTTTAAAATCAAATTTTTATAAAATTGATGGGTATAATAATCCTTATATCCCAAAAGGATAATCAATTAATTTTTGTACCAAATTAATGGCACACATAATTAAAATTAAAACAATCATAATAATACTCTACTAATATTTAAAATAAATCAATTATTATATTATCAAAAATTGGACACGATGACATATATATTTTAAAACCAAATGGCAAGAGTTTATATGCGGTCATAATGAATATAAATATTATGAATGCCATATCAAAAAAAAAATAACCAAAATATGCTTGTTATAAGCACGCAGTAGTGTATATATATGACGTTACACGTATATATATAAATCTTGCAATCCAGGGCGTTTGCATTCAAAAATAATCTCTGCGCTTGTGGATCAATACCAATATAAACACATACACATATATATTGATCCAAACAAAATAATATAACACTCATATTTTTTATGATTAAATCATGGATGACTCTGATAACACTTGTTGAAATAAATTAATTTCAATAATTTCAGATCATCCATATTGAATCACCAAAAAATTTCATAAACATGAATTATGATTGGAAGATTTTGGATCTTGTGGTTATTTCAATCTTTTTCAATCAAAGCCTTCTGTATTCTTAGGTGGCTGAACTGTAACTCTTTTGATGGAAAAAGAGTAACAAAGGTGGCTTTGGTATATTGGGGACCGAAATCCTGAAGGTCTATTTATATTTGAGCATGGTACCTATTACACCCTAAAGCCCAAATAAAATAATATTTAAAGCCCAAAAGATAATATATCTAAAATCCAAAAGATAATTATCTAAGGAACAAAAGATAATATCCAGTTTTATTCTCATTTAATTCCAAATTAAAAATAATAATGACTTATTCAATTAGCATTTATAACAATAAATGAGATCATCATTATATAAGTCATTTAATTTGAAATAGCATCATTTGTGATTATAATTAATATATGTATTACCCACAAATAAGTTAGAAAATTAAATAATTTCCTAACAATATTTACATAGATTAATCTCAATAATATAACCACAAAAATTTTAGAGAAAATCGTATGTATCACAACCATAATAAAATAAAATTTTCAAGATTCAAAAAAAAAGAAATTGTATGTAATTTTACACATAAAACTAATTTATAAAAGTAGTTTACCTTCAATCCTACACCCAACCAAACATTCCCCTAAACATATGATATGATATGTTTGGTACTGTTGACTCTCTCATGTATAATGCAAGCTACATAAGTCAACTACCTCCTCAAAATGCTTTAATTAGATTTTGTATCATCTCAAAGCTAAGTTCACGTATGAAATGGTTACAGAAATTAATTACATTTCTCGATAAACCTGTCTGTCAACTTATTAAAAGCAATGGACTAAAATCCAATAAACTTTTATATAATAAGCTCACTACTTCATATTCTGATCTCTTGAACAAGTTAAAGTGATTTCAAGTTTCAACTACGTACAAAATTGAAGTTAATAACTGAACAAAAGGAGTAAAAGAAAACGTTGCAGACAGAGGTTCATGCATTATGCAACTCCTGCCATAGCTTCTGCAGCATTTCTGGTTATTCAGAAAAGTGAGAGTGATTAGTCACGAGCTCTGAACTATTGTCTCCTCCAAAACTTTGTCTTAACAATCTGGGGACCATTTTTTGGACCATAATGTGTATGTTAACCCCACAAACCAGCTCAGTTATTACATTCATCATCATCACTCATCAGTTTTTTTGATCTTTTCTTTTTCTTTGCCAGAACCTTCTAGAGATGCTCACCACTACTCTACTACTGCTTATCTTCGGTTTCAATAATTCCTTTTAACATTTTCGATCTTCTTCTATGTTCTGTACCACTAAGCCACTCTCTGTGTTACAAGTTACCATAACCAATTGCTCCATCTTTTTCACAGATAATAACAAAGAAACTTTGCAACTAAGGTTGAAACTATCCTTCTCTTCCTTTTCAGAATGAAGCTAAGTAGTAGGAACAAACTTGGATTTTGTCTTTCTTCATCATCATCATCATCTTCTTCATCAGCTTCATCGATCCTTTTTGTTCATATCCTCGTTTGTGTTTTTCTTCTACTTCTTATTATTATCCTCTATAAACTGTTTGCATTGCATATCACATTTGTAACATAACATGAATATTCTTATGCACTTGAATATATTTATTAGTTTTATTATTTCTTCTTGAGTTTAACTATGCTTCACTGTTCATGGATGAAACAGTTTTCATCATGATGATGGATAATAAATACTTCTGTCTTCTGATCTGTAGTGTTATATTATACATATGGTATTGAATTGCTTTAATTAACGAATAATTATTAATTAAGTATTTTTTTTTTTCAATTGTTATATGCTATACTATATATTGATGCTAGATGATATGGTTTTTCAATTCCTAATGTAGAAAAATTTATCATCCTTTGATTTGATGTTTGCAATTGGCATCCAACTTTTGCAAATAAAAACACACACAAGACACCAGCAGATATTTTAGAGTTTAATTTATTTTATTTTATTTTTTATCTTATATATGAAGCAATAATAGGGTCGCTTTCGCATTTTCCTTTTATGGGCATAAAAGAACATACCGTTAAATGTTTTTTTTTTCTTTTTTTTTTTTGGTGTCTTTTTCATACCGTTAAATTAATCATTCACGCATGCATATATATGAATAGACTTGTCTAGGGCATTCAACCATACATTTGTTTTGCAACTACCATTGAACTTGATTAAAATTTCTATTAGTCATTAGCTTTGCTTAGAGACCAAGCTAGTTTTCTGTATATTTCAGGTATTTTTTTTCTTGCAGATACATGAATCCACCTTATTAACAAGTAAGAAATTTCTTATGCTTATTCTAATTAGGGTCTTAAGGTTGTGATTAGAGTTTGGGAGTGAGTCAATCTAGCTGATAAATCAGTTCGAGTTTAACTCATTAATAGCTTGATAAGTTGAACTTAGCTTATGGATTGATGAGCCGAACTTGAGTTTGGAATTAAATTCATAAATTAAATTAGTCGAGTTTAAGTTTGAATAAATTCAGCTCATTAGCTCATGAGCTCGTTCGATTTTATATATATATATAGATACATTTTTTAAATTGAATAGATAATGAAATAGAACGTGACAAATCTAGTTAAATTGTTAGGATAAAAGAGAATAATAGAGATGCATTTATATCTTAATGTTCTTAATTATTTAAAATTTTATAGAAATTTCTTATATATAATTTTGATGTAGGAAATAAATAAAAAATTTATAATTGTAGATAGACAATATATAAAATTAATTTTTTTAATATTTTTAATATATAAATTATAATTTATTGATATAAATTATAAATTATATTGTTGTTATTTGAGTTAGCTTGTAAACTAATAAATTAAATGTCCTAAAAAAATACTTTTTATCAACAATTTAAAACATTTTTTAAAAGTTTTTCATTATTGATTTCATGTTATTAAAATTTAAAATTTATATAATTCATCTAAAATAAAATATTATTTTTGTTCTAAACATATGAAATAAATAGTAATGTATGTTGTCTCTAATATTTTTTTCTTCATATTTATGGTCTAAAAGGTTTAAATATGACTCAATATTATCCCACTATTAATTAACTCAATAAAAAATTATTAATAAATATGGTGAGATTATTTATCATAAATATTGTTTAACAAACTGCTATAATATTACCATCTGTGAATAAATTTTAAAAATAGTAAAATGGACTAAAAAACAAAAAAAATAACATATAAAAAAATTTAAGATATATAGTCTTCTTTCGTTTGTACATTGTCATCAAGTTCTTATTTTTATATAAGATCGTCTTTTTTATTAAATTACATAGTTTTAGAAGATATACATGATTATTATTTTTAATAGAGTTAAAAGGTATAGATAATATTGAGTCACTTAAAATGTTTGAAATACAAAAAAAAAGATTAAAAATACATTGGAATTTATTGCAAATATTTTAAACAAAAATAACAGTTTACCTTACACTTAATTATTAGCTACATTGTTTAAGTTAGCTCTGAATAGTACTAGTAAATACTTTAGTAGTCTTGAATTTCCAAATGGGGAAGGAAAAAGAAGAAAAGAGAAGTTGCTTACGTTTCTCTGCATCTCACACACAGAAACACACATGCATGATTAATAATTGACTTTAATCTTTTGAAGAGAAAGCATGCGTCATTTGGATTTAATTCACTTATTGTGATGTGAGTGTCACTAACTACTTTATGTAAGTAGCTAGTGAAAAGCCTCAAATTGCCCCTCCTCCATGCATATCTCTCTGCCAAAAGAGTTTTTTGCATGTGGTCCTGATTTTAATTCTTGAGTGGAGAGTTTTAAATAAAAGATAACATGCATAATAATTGGTCCCTCACTCTCCCTCTCCGTCCAAATTTAATTTTAATATACCGACACTATAAAATAATTTTATATGTATATATAATTATATAATATTAAATTATTAAAATAATTATTATTTTTATTAATTATATAAAAAATTATTTAAAAACATAAATATAATTATACGACTAAAAATTTTTTTATTCTATTAGTACGTTAAAATTAAACTGGTATATTATGAAAGCGAGTAGCTTTCAATTATTGTCCCAAGTAGCTATCATACACATAGACATGACAATTGCGCAATGGACTAGACACCACAACTTTTATGAGTATCACTATTAGTTATCTAAAGTTGATTTCTCTCTTTGTCTTCTAAATCCTCTCCTCGTGATGCTTCTCTTCGCGTGTTTTTTATTTGTTTTATTTCCTATTTCTTTTTCAATTCCCTTCCTAACTTTACCCTACCTTTGAGTAAGAAAGAATCAAAATTAAAGCATGCATATATCTTCCAAAAATGTGTATGTATGTGGCAAACGTTTTCTTTCTATATATTTTTCCAAAAAGTTAAGTGTAACTTAACAAAACTCTCACAATTATAGTAATGACTTTTTCTTATCAAAATTTTGATTATTGAGTATCATTTGCAATCGTTTCCCATAAAATAAGTATATATATAGAACTAATTTTTATGTTTTAATTTATGTTTTGGATCATTTAAAATTTAACATTAAAAATTGGCCGATATTAAAAAAATAAGTTTTTAATTTTGTTCTAATTTCATGATGAATATAATAAAAATAATACATCACAAAGTTTGTAAAATTTTGTACTAATATACTATTTGCAGAAAATCTTGTACTAATATATAGATAGAAGATATAGAGGCATGCGAATATTGGTTTTTGTAACAAGTTGTGGTCTCATGGGTAAGTACATTTTAACTTGGTGCGGTTTTGGCTTGCTCCCATGGACCCCCATGTGATGCAATTCAGTCACATAATTAACCTTTTGTAGTTGTCGATAAAGTGTGACTAGCCGCTTTTCTACATCTTATATATATGTCTATGTATGTGTTATTAACAATGGTCCACTTTAGGGTTATTATTATTATTTAACCTTCATAATCCTAAGGATTTAATTTCCAAGAAAATATATATTAAATTCAATTCATTTGTCACAAATTAATTAATGATTAAACATGTGATGATGATGAGGATATAATATATGAAGCAGGTGTTATGTAAGTATGTAACTAGTATGGCAATGATTATTGATAATGCTTGACCATAATAAAAAATGATAAGGTAGATGGAGACTACCATTTAATTATATTTGACCAATAAGGGGATGTGTGCCACGTGGCATCCCATGCGCCATTGCTTTATCTTTGAGTGCGGCGTGGTTTGGTTCAATTCCGGCATCTACTTCCTTTTTCTTTTTCTATGCTATGCAAGTTTTCAACTTCTTCACACCCAAACTTTATTATTCTCTTCAATAATAACAATGACATACACCAACCAAAATTCCATAAGAATTTTCTAGCTTTCTCTTGCTGAATCAAACCATAGTAGTAGTGCAAGCTTAATTTTCTTCATCACTTCTTCCATCATCTCTTATGGTCCTTGGTGTCAGATCAGACAGTGTGGTAGGTGTTCAAGTAAGTATCCTTCTCTCACTATAACTAGGGTTTGTAACTTTGTATCTGCATACATTCAATTTCACATGTTTTCTATGTGAAACCACATTATTCTAATAATAGTTAATATTTTCTATGTTATTCTTATTAATAAATGCTTCTTCTTTTTTTAGTTTGTCCATGTACCACATCATTTTTCAGACTTGAATTTTCCATGCCTTAGCTTCATTAACCAAAATTAATTTTGATTATGATAATTTTGTGCAAAATTGTATGTTGTATGTCCTATAATTCAAGACAGATCAGGTTTAATTATTTGCTGCTCTAGAATAATCTAAATAGTAGAAGATATTCTAAATGATATACTTGTTAACAGTATAAGAATCATATCTGTTTATTACAAATAATTTAAGTAAAATATTTTAAAATTTCATGCATGATATGATGGATGAAGCAGCTTTTTCAACCTTATCCTATTATATACACTTTATGTTATCTTGATTTTTTTAGGTATCCGATATTGCAGATATATACCTAAGAGAGACAACCATCAAATCCAACAGTGGAGAGACTTAACATCTAGGAATTAATTTCATTACTATTGTTGTCTGATATAGATATATATACATGGAGGAACAGATGAAAATTATTGAGAATCAAAAGGTACTGAAAGTACAGCTAAACTCTGCAAGAACCAGCAGCAGCAACAAACAATGAAAGAGATTGACATTTACATAAGATGAATAACAGTAATAGTCCAAAAGACCCATCAGATTTTCCACTAAAACAAGAGAGTAGTGATCATCATCAACATGAAAAGGCATCATCATCAGCAGCAGCAGCAGCAGCAAAGGCTTCTTCATCATCATCATCATCACAATGGCTAAGGTTGAAGGATCCAAGAATTGTTAGGGTATCAAGAGCATTTGGAGGAAAAGACAGGCACAGCAAGGTTTGCACAATAAGAGGGTTGAGAGACAGGCGTGTGAGGCTTTCAGTTCCAACAGCAATTCAGCTCTATGATCTTCAAGATAGGTTAGGGCTTAATCAACCTAGTAAGGTTGTTGATTGGTTGTTAAATGCTGCTAAGCATGAAATTGATGAGCTTCCACCTTTGCCACATATCAATAATCCCTTCACTAACCTTAGTGGTTTTCCATCATCATCTTCTAATTCTATGATCAATACTAATGAAGCTAGCACCTCAATGTTCAATATCAATAGGAGCATTCATCAGTGGCAAGGTTTAGCACAGAATTATTCTAAGTGGAATAATAACAAGTCAAAGTCATCATCATCTACTAAACAAGCTTCATCAGAAGATAATAATCAAATGGTTACTGAAGAGGATAACAATAACAAGGAAGAGGAGGAAGGTGAAGAAGAAGGTGCTAATGTTGTTTCTACAACAAATCATCATCATCATCCTTCATTCCTAGGTTTGCTGAATACTATGCCAATTGGTAACTACCAATTTGAGCAACATAACTCATCAAATGATGTTAATGTTGCTCAATTGGGAAACCATAATCATGGGTTTATTACAAACCAAACAGATTTGCAAAGCATTAATGTTGTGCCTTTTCCATCAACATTGTCCTTATCAACTGGTGGGAACAATATAACACAGTCATACTTCCCTTCACATTCATCAGAAGCAATGGATCCAAGACAAGAACAACAAATCAATCATCATCATCATCAGTATCATCAGATGTTGACCTCTCATCATCTTCATCAAAATCTCTTGACAAATAATCTTCCATCTTTCAGCTTGGCTATGATGAGCACTCCAATCCTTCTCCACCATTCTCACAACACAAGAGAAAGTAGTAGTCATCAATCTCATCACAAAGATCACCATTTTCCTTCTTCCAAGTGATGATGATTCTACAAGAATTCATGCATGGTACAAAACTTAATCCAAATTTTATTTCTTCTTCTTCCCTTTTAAAATATATGCATGGATGAAGCTAAGGAGGAGTGTGAGGAAAAGCTCCATTAGTGACAAGCTAAGGTTTGGTTGAATAATAACCATGTCGTTTGTGAATGCATGTTTTTGGATTTTCTACTTTAATTTCTTGAATTAAGTAGGGCTTTATTTATTTGAATTTTTGCTCGTTTAGTTTGAATCTTTTTTTTATTACATGTTGTTGAATGGTCTAATAAACTAAGATTTTGGCTTTCTAAGAGTAGTTCTCTTGCATAATAACAAAGAGAACAAGTGCACACCTTGTTCATTTTATTTGTAAGACATGGCACCATTATTTACAGTCTTAATTACAATGTTGTTACTTCTTTAATCTCTTAAATCTTTGTTTGTTTCTATTCCATGAGATGAAAGAACACAAATGCATCAATTATAGATAGTTTAGAGTTTAAGATTTAAAAATTTGTCTCTCAAAATATTAACTGACTTATCTAGTTTTTTTTTTTTCTTTGATTATTTTTTATAATTTTTTAAAGAGAATTACGAAAATAATATGATTTTATTTGTTGTTTTCACTTTTGGTTTAAAAAAATAGAAATCAAAGAAATTATTAGAATTGAATGGTTGTTATAGTGGAAGAAAGTATAGCATATAAATGCTGTCAAAGCAAAGGGTAGAGGTACATAAAGAGGGTATTGTTGGTTTGCATTATTAGGGAATTTTGTTGAGATTAATCACGTTATATATAGTACTACGTACTATAAAGAAAGAAAGAAAGAAAAATGCGCATGAAGACAAAGTTCAAAGTACTGTTCCTTCAGTCTACTTTGTCTCCGAACAAATTCAGAATGTGTCTAGCCCTTTTGAGAGAGGGGAAAAAGAAGAAAGAAAAGAAAAGAAAAAGAAAAAGGAAAAAAAAGGGTTGTCTATGAAAAAGATCGAAGGGGAAAAAACAGTGTTGATGAGAAAATATTATGGCACATTATGGACTTATGGTTTAGGTTCCACACTTTGCTATGTAGTTTGTTTGAATGCATTGCACATGAAG
Organism: Arachis duranensis; assembly: GCF_000817695.3. Taxonomy (NCBI): domain Eukaryota; kingdom Viridiplantae; phylum Streptophyta; class Magnoliopsida; order Fabales; family Fabaceae; genus Arachis; species Arachis duranensis. The sequence continues at coordinate 117,563,760 of NC_029775.3, forward strand.
ACATATAGATTGTAAAAACATTAAATTCTTATCATTAGCTACTGTTATAAGAGTAAGCAGAAGTTATATTCTTATAATTATTTCCTTGTGTAAGGAATTTTCGTTTTATTAAAAAGTGAAAATTTAAGCACAGTCAATTTCACTAGTTAAAAATTATTAAATAATTTAATTAATTTGATTAAATTTTTATTTAATAATTCTCCATTATTAACTTTTTTTACCTTATCAAAATATGTGTGAATGTGTGTGTGTGTTTTTTTTTTTTTTCAGCCAGCATTTAAAGATTTATAGATGCAATGCTTCACTTGGTTGCTTTGTGTATTAATCATAGGAAGTTATTTTCTCGTAGGGTTTTTAGAGAACTGTTTATTATTGTTAGGTGGCTTGCATAATTTTCTTATATATATATAGTTATTATTATTAGATGAATAAAGTCTTTACATTTTACTAATCAAAACTAATTAGACAATAGAAATACTACTAATATAATACATGGTAGTTGGAGTGACAAATGTCTATCTTTTTTTAGTTAATGATCTTAGATTGATTTGAGTATTTAAAAATTGATTCCCTATAAGGCTATAATATAATTTCCAGGAAAATTAAATGATGAATTTTATACTTACACTAACAGGTTGTGTGTAAATATATATCCACTGGCAAGTTTATAACTTAGCTTGTTAGATCTCACATATTCTCAACCTTTTTTTTATTTGTTTTGGTGGGTGTGTTATTTATATATCAGTTGTACCATTTTTACAATGATGAATATGCTCTTATACAGTACAACGCAATAAAAACAAGACAGAAAAAAAAAAGAATAAGTAATTACAAGGAGTCATGCATATTTAGCCAAAAAAAATCATTTAGTGAGAAAAATTATAAAATAATAAAATAATAAATTAATTACTATTAAATTTATAATTTCTATCATGTATGAATCTTACTACTTTAATTTAAGGGTAATTAGAGTCTTATTTTTTTGTTTTATCAATTTTTTTACTTTAGATAATCTTAATCTTATTTAATTTAGTTAGTATTCAAATTCATGAGAATATTATGATAAATTCAGCCTAAATCAAATACAGAAAGTTAAAATAGTCATGTTATTAACTATTCTGGAGAACTTTAGAAGTAATTTTTTTTTAACTTTTGACTTATGAAAAATAGTAGTATTAATGTCTGGTGCAATTTTCAAAATCAAATTGCAACTTTCTAAGAAGCTATTTAGGAGTTTATAGAGAAGTTAAAAAAATGACTTCTCTCATTACACTTCTACTTTTCATCACATTTTTATAAAATAAGCACTTTTAGAGTTAAAAATCTAAATACAAAATAACTTATTTATAAGTTACTTTTATCAAAGTCATTTATTGTTTAAGTTGTTTTATCAAAAGGAGCTTAATTAAATTGGTCATCCAAACTGGAGTAAAGCTTAAAAGCCTTTTAACTTTTCTCTTATAATTTACTATAGTTCATTTATGGGGCTAGCCTTCACTAGCTAGCTTCCAACGTTCATCATGTATTCATAAAAAATACATCAAACTAGGCAACAAATTTAGCATCTAAGATTGTGTTGTAACAACAGTGTTTCAATTACCATGAAGGTGAACTATTATCCATTATTTAATTTGTATGTATGTAGTATTGATATAAAAGGTATTTTATACATATTTAATTACTATTACATTTTATATCAAGATTAGTTAAACGCAATTAATTTAAAATTATAATAGAAAGAAATAACAAATCTACCTCAGTCTGTTCCTCCTCTTCTCCCATCATTACACATTATCCTTCTTTCCCTTTACCCTCACATCTTTTCATAACATTGGTGTCTTGAAGAAATATTTGAGTTTGAGAAATTCTTCATACATAAAAATTAAAGATGGTATAAATATAATTAGAGTGTAATACATTTGTCTTATAATAGCCCTAAACCTTATATATTACGAAAGGCGTCATATACTATTTGACCAATAGAATATTTTTTTATTTAGTCAATATATATAATTAATATAAAAAATTAACTATTAACTAATATTGACTAAAAAATTGTTAATAGTTTAGATTTACTTTTATGAAAAATTAGTTGATCATGTTTACTCACTACAACAGATGCAGATGCGGGAGATGCCTGCGACAAACTATTTGCGGAATTTTCAAATGCAGTAATTCACGGTAGATAATTGCGGTTCCATCCAAATCAGCCTATCGACATCGAATTTCTCTTATTTAGTGTCGAAGTCAGAATGGCTGCCGCTAATTTCTTTTCAGTTGCAGATGATTTTACCCCCAAATTTCTTCAGAATACCCACAATCGATAATTCGAAGAACTCACCAAAAGGAGAGTGCAGAGCGCTCGAATCTCTTCCCTATTTCATCCTGCTCTACTCTATCACCGTTGACTCGCGTGGCTGTCGATCCACCCTTCTCTCCTTGTTGTCGACCATTCCCAGAATCAGATCCGTCGACCTTTGATGAAAAAAAATGAACAAATTCGCTTATACATAGAATTTATGATAACAAGAATCATATGATAACTTTTTAGAATCAATACAACTCTGAAGAATGGTTAAGTCATGCATCAATGTTGTGTGTATGCAAAAATGTGCATGGATCGGAAAAGAAAAATATTCTTTGGACATGATTTTATCATTTATTTGAAATAAGGATTTAATTTTATTTTAATTGTGAGGATAGAACTACAATTGATTTAAAGAGAAAGGGAAAATCATATATAATTTCATTTGCATTTCAATAAGTTGTCTTTTTGGTAAAACTCACACATAACACATACAAGGATAAATAATTTTACTATAAGACTACAATTTAAAAGAGGATAAATAGTTTGACTACAAGACTACACCTAAGGACTTATACTACTAGTATAGAAATAATGGTCCAAGAAAACAACCCTAACATGTCTTCATCTATGAAAAAAAAGAGTTAGAAGCTTAACAAAGGAAATCATCATAGAGTAAATAGGTAGACAAAAAAATATATATATATATATATATATTCTTTTACTTGTTTATTTGTTTCTCCTTTTTCCCCCTTATTTCTGATAATTACTATGAATTCTCACTCCTCTCGCTTTGAGTTTGGTTCCAATATTGTTGTAGGGAATGGAAGCTCTAATAGGAACATGCATCAAGGTTGGAAAAATCAAAGATGGGAGGAGCCATAGGAATTTGATCAACCCTCTTAGCAACATTTTTAAAAATATATATTTAATATTTATTTTTTATTTTTTATAGATCTTTTTGTTTATATCTTTTAAATACGTAATTTATCCAATTTTTTAATAATTAATTTAAAAACACAGTATTTTTCTTCTCTAGATTTACGCGGCTTGGTTCCATACGTTTAGGACGACGCCGTTTCAACTTTCCACGACAACGAAGATTCAAGATTATTGACTACACTCTACATTCATGTTCGAAATTTTCGCAATAAACTTTAGAGGGTTCTAAAGACGAAATCGCATCGGGTCTACGAGCGAAGTTCTCTTTTCCATTTCAAGCTCCTTTCTCTTTCTGCGTCAAATGATGTCTTCGATCCAAGGGTTTCAAAGGGTTTAAGCTAAACCGAATCGCAAACCCTAAATTTCCCAATTTTATCTACCGATCTTCCGTTTATGCCCTCAGATCCAATCAGCACTTCTCATCTACTGGTAACTTGGTAAGCTTCACTTTCCCCCCTCAAATTTTAATTATTCAGCTGAAATTGTTTTCTATATAGAGTTCAGCCTGGGAGTAGTTACTAGTTAGGGATTTGTAGCTCAATTATAAGATATTGTTGGTATTAGTTAAAGTTCTGTCTAGCTGAAGTTCACTTTTTTCTTTTCCGAAAAAAAAAATTAAATTTTCTCAGAAGCGAAGTTGGTGAATTTCAATTTTTTGGTGAGTTCTGGAAATGAAGAGAAATAGTGATTTGGATAATATTTTTCGGGTTTTAAAGTGATATGAAGTGTGCTGAATATGAGCAATGGTGGTGGGAAGACTGGAAGGCATCTTGAGAAGCCCAGCACATGGAAGAGGAAATCAGGTGCTGATGATTTTGCCCAGGCAATCGCGAAGATCGCGGTAGCACAATTGTTGGAGAGTCAAGGTTTTCATTCGTTTCAGCAATCAGCCCTTGAGGCGCTGTCTGATGTCGCTGTTCGATATGCTTCGAGCATTGGGAGATCTGCTCATTACTATGCTAATCTTGCAGGGAGGACTGAATCCAATGCTTTTGATGTCATTCAAGGGTTGGAGGATTTAGTATATGTGCAAGGGTTTTCAGGTGCTTCTGATGTTGACCATTGCCTTGAGGATTCTGGTGCTGTTCGGGAAATCGTTCAGTATGTCAATGAAGTTGAACCAATTCCATTTGTACATCCTGTTCCCCGGTTTCCAATCGTGAAAGATCGTGAGCTGACTCCAAGTTTTTCACGAAAAGGAAAAGTGCCTCCTGCTGAGCATATTCCTGCCTGGCTGCCTGCATTCCCTGATCCACAGACGTATTCACTTGACTCTACAGTGGATGCAAGAGGAGCAGACCCTCATGCTGCCAATGGCAAATTTGAGCAAGAAAGAGAGAACGATAAGGGGGATAGGTCTCTGTTGAGTTCGCAGCAGCAGATGGTCTCAGGTATGTTTGAGAATCCCACCTTCGCTGACCCGGATGATGCCAAGGCAAAGAAAGCATCTGTGGAAGGTAATCCTTTCCTTGCACCACCTTTGAAAGTTGGGGAAAAGGAAGTTGCTCCTATTGCTCCTCCTACTAAGCTCTTCAACAATGTCGCTTTGGATAATCCTGTCGCAAGGAATTTCCTTGATGATAAATCCGTATCAGTATTAGAGACGTTTGCTCCAGCAATTGAAGCGATGAAGAGCACATCCTGTGATTCCGGTGAAGATCAGACAACACGTGTTTTGAATGAGAACCCTAGGGTTCGTTTTAAGATTGGGGTAGGAAACAGATTCTTAGGAAGGTCCACAGGTTTGAGTCCTGAAAAGGAGCATCAGAGGACTTTGCCGTGGTTTGCAATGGAAGATGAGAAGGATGACAGGAAAAGAAGGGCTGAGAAAATTCTGAGGGAATCTCTAGAAAATCCAGATCAGCTTGTTCAATTGTAAATGAGATTGCTTCAACTAGGATCTGTATACTCGACACTTTCTCAGGACAATGTGATGATAGCTAGTTCTGGGATATTGAAATTTAGGCGACTGATACTATTGAAATGAATGTTACATTTTTCCCCAGGCATTTTCCCACTCTAACAATCTTCCGAGTATGTGCACTAGGCAATCTGATATGTGGAAAATGCTTTGAATTCGTGTGTTAAAAATCAATGCAACATGCAAGACTGAAATCCCATAGAAAGTATCAAAATAACATCTTTTCCGATTTACTTTGGTTTTTGCTTCTTTAAAGCATTATTTGAAATCCTGCCAACAACACTAAAAACAACTTCCATTCTAAAATTCGCATATATCAATGATGGGAATTTCACAACAGTTTTATCATCATGTACTACTTTTTCAATCTATGGTTGTTCTCTGCCAAAGAGTATAGAGTTGCTTATTTATGGGGTTTGCTTTGAGTTGCTCTACTTCCGACATTACAGATACTAATGATGCCTTGGCAGTATAGTATTTATAAGAACATAAGAGTTGAGGGTATAATAATGTTTAGTTGAGATGGAGGAACCGACACCATTTTATGTTTAGAGAAGGCGCTGTAGTGAAAACTAGATACTGATATACATAATCATGTATTTCTGCATGTATTTATGAACTCATGAACCATAAATACATAAAGAAAGACACTAAAATGTGCAATAATTTATACAAAAAACAAGGGTTAAACTCAACTAAGCAGCTTATTAGCCTCTCTTCAAACTGTGTGTATTGAAGGGTGACACACAAGATTGGAACTTTTTATTTTTCCTCTTTTTGGGTCAAGCTAATGAAACAGTAATTGCCTGCAATGCCTACCAGCACTGTTTGCTAATTCTCCTCTAACAACTTCAGTTATCAAATCTTTAAAGATCAACCTCTCTATATCCAACACAACATTTGGTATCTCAGTGCTGCTGTTAGTCCAAACTGTGGGGTGATGCATCAAATTCAAATCTCCCCATAAGAGACTGGTCAAATTCTCATCCTCAATGGCCAAGTCAAGATTCTTTTTCTGAGGTTGTAACTGGTCTATTTCTGTGCATACCTCATCCAAAAGCTGCTTCCCCTGTAGGTTTCTACCTGGTAGCTGGTTTGTTAGGCGCCACTGAGTATAAGAACTCTCCAAGAATGATTTTTGAACAAGAATGTCATTAACCACATCAAATATGAGTTTTCTTTGCATTTGCTCTGGACTAATAATCTTGCCACTGTTAAAATCCTTCTTGTGTGTTTTCATTTGTTCTAATGCAAAGAATAAGTTTGGGTTAATCAAGTAACCTGGTGAATGAGAAATCTGGCTAGAGGTGCGTCCGCTAAGAAGACCGGATGCTAGCAGGATTTCTGCTATATATTTATGGTCAGAATCCTTATTGTCACTGAAACTGGTGAGTTTCTCATCATTCTGATTGATATCTTGAAGAATTTGAATGAAATTCTGGGTATTCGAGTCTCTATCATGAATGATGAAGTTAGCTTTTGTTGTGTTGGATAAAGGAAGATCAACAGAGTTCTCCTCACTGTTTTCATCAGCACTTAGAACTTCTTCACCTGTGTGAGAAAATTTGAGGAGAATTAAAATGTAACTCAAAATTGTTTCCTGAGTTATTGTTGTTGTAATGCCACCAAAAAGTGTATTAGCTTAAATAATTAATCTGAAAATGAACTTAGATTATCCATGATGAAATATAAGTTGAATACCTAAATCATCTGACATGTCTGATCTCTTTCTCACTGGAGATGGTGGGTCTTCCCTGTAGAATGCAGGATCAAGAACAGACACAGGACTTGGTTGTTCTACAGTAACCATTGTGTCAGCCTTAGAGCTTCCTGAACACTGATCAAAATAAAAGAACGACTAAGCAATTGGATTAGATGCAAAATCTAACAATGCAATGAAGAAATACTTACATTTTGATTCAGGCTGCCAAGCTGGATGGAAGAGCTATTAGTATTTCCTGATTGATCCATGCGAATGATTTCTCTATCACTGCTTCTCTTGTCAAAATCTGGAGAAATGAAGTTAACACGAGCCTTAAAATCCCTCCAATGGACGCTAGGCTCGCTGAAACATTCATTTCTTTCGTGCAATTTCGGTCTTGGTGTTGTACTTGGGGAAGAAGGAAACCTCAAAGAGTTCCTATACTCCTGCCTTCTGCTAATACCAGAATCTGAAGATGGGCTGCTTGGTGGAGAGCGCCTCTCCAATCCAAACTTCTTCTGTACCCTTGGACTCCTAGCAGCTGTTATGTTACCAGAACTAGTGTTTTCTCCATTGCTTTCTTGATGAACTTTCAATGATTGCATCGATTTTGAAGTTCTCGAGTTATTACCCTTATTTGCTAAAGGAATTGATTGACTAAAAGGATCCCTGACATTTCTGATGGTTGAACTGACATCTTTGCCTGTTTGCTTCTCAGCCAATCTTCCATTACCACGAACTGGAATTCCTTTAGAAGAAGGATTGCTGGATTTTCTAGCAACTTTTTCCGGTTTCATGATGAATATTGGCAATTCACTACCCTGGCTTGTGTTTGATGTCTCACTTGTGACAGACTCTGAGTCTTTTTGTCGACTTCTTGTACTTTGTAACTTTGATCCTTGATTGAGACTGCAAATTTTTCTATTGTAAGATGGAGACTTTGAAGCCTGATCACTAGTACTGCCAGATGTATCTTTATATCTCTGCATTGCATCAAGAATTTGTTTAAGGGCTCTGAGATCCTTGCCAGACTTTTTGAACTCGAGTTCTGCCCGCCTTTTATCAATTTCCCCATATACAGATATGCAGGACTTTGAGGCTTTCACATCAGATTCACTTCCCTTGGAAACTTGCAGTTGAGAACTTTGGTTTGCATCAGTTTGCCTCCATGGACTTGATTCTAGAGCAAATCGCGAATATGGTGTTGTGTTTGTGATCGAGTCATCAATTCTGTATCGAGCCGAGGTAGATTCCTGGCTACTTCTTGGAGATACAGAGCTTTGGTGCTGCTTGTATTCATCGCTTGTTCTAGATCTTTCCAAGAGCTCATTTTTATTGTTGTAGCAACTAGCAGTCGCTGGTGGAGTCTGGCAAGTTTGTGTCCATTCTGGCAATGCTTCCAGTCCCATCAACTTTGCTACGACACTGGATGATCTTCTCGAAGTATCTGGTTCTTGTGGCTGGTTAAGCACTGAGCTGGAGTTTCTCAAATGTCCTTTTTGTGGACCCTTCAATAGGTTGCGAGACTTGTTTCCTTCATTGAGACCTCCAATGGATCCTTGCTTGCTGTCCAAGGAAAACCTTGGAAGTTCCTTATGCTTTGTTGCAGTTTTGAATCTATCTTGTGTATCCCTTCCATCATAAGACAGCCGGGGCGAATCCCAAGGCGCTTTCTTAGACTTAGCAAGATTATGGAATGCTTCATTGGAGATCATAACTCCTGCATTGACAGATTTTGGGGCAGGCAGAGGCCGGGGCGAGTCGATGTATTTCAAGGTGTGATTCGGACCCTTCTTTTGCTCTTTAGGCAAAGTCTTCACAGATAATCCATGAGATTCTCTCTGAATTGACTCTTTGACAATATCATAGAAGTCAATGGATTTCTGTGTTGGGGTGTCAAGGCGCTTCAATGATAGTTCTGAATTCGAGTTTTCAAGAACATTGATTCGACCGGTTGACAGTGATTCGGTCTGAATTGTCCTGTTGAACTCGAGGGACGACATGCTAGATGAACAAGATGATGAAGTCATAGAAGTTATTGAAGACTCTGTGGAGAATTGTTGCTTCTCTCTGGAACCTTTTAAATTCTTTTCCTGAAAATCACAATATTAAGTTTGTTACTTCATCCTGCTAAAATTCTTTCATGTTAAACTACTATTCTAATATTATCTTGCCTTTGCTTTCTGCATTGTGTTTTTAGCATTAAGCTCTTTGATGCCATTACTGCTTTCACCTGAGAAAGAAAGGAAATTTCAGTTATAGTATCAAAAACTTCTCCGATATTATCTTCAACTCACTTTTTATTCCTTTCAGATCACTTCTATAATATCTATGGACATGTTTTCATGTTGAAGCTACAAAGAAAGCATAAACAATTACAGGTTAATTGTTATGTTCATACCCTTCAAATTGTTAAAAAATACTTAAATATTACAATTATCACTTTAAAAAATGTGAATATTTAACTTTGTTCTGATGTGAACATTACTTGAATATGTATTCTAACCTGATTTCTGAAAATACATAGATGTAAAATAAAAACAAAAAGAAAAGAAAGTGCTCATCTCCAAAATTTAACTCCAGTTACCAGCTTCTGTCAAATCTAATTTGGAGAGTAAGGAACCAAAATGAAAAAATAAATAAATAAAAAAAATAGTTTAGTAAATTAAATGTTTTGCTTTTTTATCTAGTAACTAAGTGGAGTCAGAGAACTTTAACCACCGGAATCACTCCACACGAAAACAAATGAAAACTGAAGAAGAAAAGAAAAGAAAACAGAACTATCTATGCAATCCGACAAGTTACTGACATAATGTAAGGTTAATTGTGTCAGTCCCTTACTGTTGGAAGAAAATATTCATTTTCACTAGAGAACTTTTCTTTTTTTTCTTTTATTTTGTGTAGTAAAAAATAAAAGAAATAAAACTATATACTATATGAAGGCCTAAGGTGAAAAATTTTCATTTTCTAAGGACAGCAAACCAACAAAGTCTCTCCACCTCAATACACGTGATATATATGTGAAACAATTTATGTATGTACGAAGACTAGTCCTTCTCACATGTTCATGTTCATGTTCATCAAAATTTTCTTCTTCAAACATGTTTGACTAAGATTCCATGAAGCAAAAATCTTGAAAATGAAACAGAACAAAAGAAAATATAAATAATGCAGTTGTCCTACTCAGATGTGAATAATGTTCATATCAATCAAATTTTTCTATGAACACAAAAAGAAGAAGAATACCTGAAGTTGAAGAAGGTGTTTGGTGAGTGTTGGCAGTGAGGAAACGGTGGCGGTCAAAGAGTTGAAAAAAGCCAGTGATGCAACCAATCTGCTTCTGCAATTCTGGGTTTTCATCTTTCACTGATTTCAATACCTTATTTGAAGACATGTTTGTTTGACTTCTCTTCCTTCAAAGCTTCAATGTTCAAGAATGATGCTTATAGAGTCAACAAGCAAAGGCTTCTTTAATGTAGAACAAACAAACAGGTCTTGTGTTATGGAATTTGAACTAGCCTTAAGAATTTAGAGTTCTCAAAGGAGAGAATAATAATAATAACAACAAGAATAGTACATTAAGAATTTGCATGTACTATTTGTTTCATGTGTATGCATGTGCACAGAAAGAGGAAACAAAGCAATCCGAAAAGTTTTTGTTGTAGCACTAGCTAGTAGCTAGCATCCACCATTGAAGAGAAAATTTGATAGACCCAAGAAGAGATGTTTTTGTTTTTTTCTTTGTTTTCTATCTGGGTTTGCACACAGAACAAAGGGTTAGTTTTAATTTTCTTTTCTTTTGTTAGCTCAAGCAGAAGCAGGTGCAGAGAGAGGCCAGAGTGTGTTGTGTTATAGAGAGGAATTGTATTGTGGTGTATACCTTACTATTATATATATCACAAGAAAAATAAAAAAAATAAAAACATAGGTTGCTTAGAATATATAAGAAAGTAATAGTGACAACTTTTTAATTACATTACGTAAGAGAGAGGGAAAGAATGGGTGGAATTTGGGGTGTCAAAATCCGAGTGCATCAGAGATAGAGAGAAGACTGAAGGAGTTGTTAAAAATTTAATATGCTTAATAAAAGACACATGAGAAGCAGGGAAAGATAACAGGCTGTGTATGAATTCAAGAGTAATTTTTTTATTTTTCAAAAGAAATATGTTATTCAATTCTTCCTAAAGTGATTATGATGGTTATAAACATAAACATGAGAATAATATAGAACAAAAAATGTTTAGTGGAGATTTGGGACTGCCACAATTTAGAAAAATCATAATAGATCATGAAAATAAAAAAGAGTTTGGGAGAAATGTTGATTATGAAGAAATTTAATTAATGCTGGAAAATTTAAAAGACTAAAATAAAAGATTTAAATTTTTGTAAAAAGAGTAGTAATATTATTTTAAATAAAAATTAGAATTAGAAAAAGTCTCAGGAGTTAGTATTTTTACTAAAGAACAATGTTAGGGGTGAGCAACTTTTGTGATTGATAGCCATCAAATAGCCATCAATGATGATTTAATGGTATGAGATTGGTGTGAAATTTCATCCAATGGCTCATCTTTCTCTGTTGGTTACATGCTGGCCAAAATTTAATAAAATTAATGTCCCCTAAACTTTTTCTTTACTAAAATCTAGTTAGCATTTAATCATTAAAAAAAAGTGTGTAATTTCATATTATTAGATATAATCTCATACCATTAGAAATACTAATAATGATTACAAATCACAAAATCTGCTGGTCCTATCACTACTGTTATAATTATAAGAGTAGTAGTGTATGTATCTACATTTTGATACATTGATGTTATACAAAGACAGAATTATTCTTAAAAACATATTTAAAAAACAAGTACATAACATATAGAATTGATATATCTAATGAAGACTTAGATAGTTAAATTTGAAAATTATTTATACAAGTGTGATTGAATAAGAAAAGAAATAGGAAAGTATCTAAGTGAGATTGGATTAAATAATGGAAGTGAATGTGTGGGTCAGAAGGGTCAGATCTGCTCTATGGTCATTTCCTAGCACTTCCATGTGGACAAAACAACGTGGTGGGTCTGTGGCTTGGACCTCTCTCCTTAACCATGTGGACTTTGTCAGAGAAAATGAAAGAAGGAGGATAAAACAAGCCAAGAGATGATGAATAATTTTAATATTTTTTATTTTTTGAAATGGTACATTGTTACATATACTGAGTGAAATTCTGCATGATCTAAAGTGTATGTTGAAGCATTCCCATACATATCCCTCTGCTCATGCTTTCACCAAATTGCCCTTGGATGGTTAGTTTCATCAGCTTTTTCTCCCATACATGGGACCTGGCCTCAAAATGGAGCTGCTATCATTTCACTTTACCATTCAATATGCAAAAGAGTCTTAACATTGTTTTAATTGTATTCAATTCAAGTATTTTTATTTATTACATGAATGTTACATTTTACCTAATAATAAATCATTCATATTTATGTCTGAATTGAAAGAGAGGTCAATAATAATGTACTAACCTTACCTCCAAAAGTTTGTTAAAAATGGGAATTGAATAAAAACATTATAGGAAATATTGATTACGTTGTAGTTACCAACGTTGCAAGTATCAAAGAGTGTTTCACTTCCATGGCAACATGGTTGGTTATGTGCTTTTTAGTTGGTACATTTTAGCAGAAGCATAGAAATGTAGTGTGGTCCTAAATCCTTTGTCCAATGTGTGTGTGTAGTCACTAATATTATGCAATTCATAGAAAGTTGCTCACTCTTGATTGTGGAATTGGACCATTAATTAACATTCTCATAATATTCAATTAAACCATCCAAATCTTTTTCAACTACTTTGGGTATCAGTTTTTTGCCGCAAACTTAAGGTCTATTATTGCTCCCACTTTTGCAGATAAAAGCCACCACATGTTATTGCTGCATCATCAACACTCTCATTAAACTACTTAATTATAAAAATTACTGAATTAACTAGAATCAGCACAAAAGATAATTTGCTTTCTCCTATTGAACAACATCATAAAGTCTTGGGGTAAGAACACATGGCACAAGTTTAATTTGGTTGATAAATATTAAGTGACTAATATTCTTTAATTATACTCTATGAAGTATGGACACGTCGCTGAGTTAACGGGTCTGCGTGTCGAATACATTTCGGATACGACACTCACCGACACTCGTCCGACACGCGTGTCTATGTCCAACCGTGTCTTAATAAAAAATAAAAAATTCTTCTTCGGACACGCTTGGATACACCAAAATACCATTCAGCGTGTCCAATCTTATTTTTAACATGTATTCTTAAAATAAATTTAAAAATAATATATATTATTATTTATTAAAACAAAAAATATTTTAAATACTTTATATAATTAAAATAAAATATTAAAAAAATTAATTTATGTTTTAATATTAATAAAATATCCAAATATTATTACGATTTATCTAAAAAATACTTTATATTTTATATGTATGCGTGTCATCATGTCTTATAAGATTTTAAAATTTGCGTGTCGGCGTATCCTGTGTCGTGTCATGCTCCGTATCTGTGCATCATAAATTATACTTATGTTATATTTAAAATATAAACAGTTAGTCAATTCTTTATGTTTTTTTTTAAACGTTTGTTCTTTTTTTTTTAATATCATATTTTATCAATATTATAAATCTTACATCTCTTGTAAATAAAATTTTTAAACAAATTATAAATAAATATATTTTCTACTTTTTAAATTAACTTTTGAAATTAAATTAGCCTCACCCAATTTTACACATCAATCACAATTGTTTTGCTCCCAACTATAGAATGAAACATTACGATGAGTGTCATCTATATTCCACATACAATCTAGCTAGGAACTTTATATAGTATTGGAAGAAGAGATAAAGTTGAGATTTTATTGGAATACTATCTATATGCTATGAATATCAGAGAAAGAATAATTAGAGATTACGTTACATCCTCCAATATTTTATGTTGGTGGTAATAAAGTAGGACAAATAATGGTTCTGATCTTCAATATTTTAGTACACCAGAAATTCATAAAATGATAAAAAAAAAATAATTAGCAGCAATATTATAATATACTCAAGGGCAATAATAATTTAAAGCACATCAATCATCAAGGTAAATCTTTATAAGCATTCACACCGTTTCTTCATATATACGCTCTTTAATTACTTATTTGTTTATAGATTCCAAGAAAATTAAAACAAAAATTAACCATTGTCTTAGAGTAATATATAACAGTTTTGAAAAATTCTTTGTAGAATAATGATTTAAATAAGACACTAGCTTCTGAAACCGTGAAATTATATATTCGATTATTCACAGAACCCCTTGTAAGTCTAATGATTATTATGCAATGTACATGTTATATAGCCGCTAAGTTTGAAAAGTGTGTAAATTAATTAAAATATCCTTCCATAAATTTCCTTATCCTTCTTACTCAAATTATTTACCTCTTTTCTGTTTGAATTTTATAATTAGGTATATTGTTTAATTTTAAAAAATTATTAATTACTTTTTATCTATTATATCTTTTATTGTTAAATAGAAAAAATTAGTAAAATGGAGAATTAATAAAAGAAAAATAATATTAAAAATACTTTTCTATTTTTCTTAATTACTTATGCTTTTAGTAAATAGTTAATAACTTGAAAAAGAAAGAGTATATATATAATATATGAACTTTCATTAATGATACAGATCAGAAGATATTTTATATATATGAACTTTAATTTACAGTATACACATTTAATTATTAATTAATTTAAATCCATAGGCTCCCTATACACTGTACTACTAATTATATTATTTAAAGGTACAAAGTTGCAATAATATATTTGGGACAGCTTAATGTCCGGAAACTGCATAACATACATTAATAGCTGTGTCACGCTCTGCTGAAGAACCTTAGTTAAGAATGCATTTTCTCTATCTTAAGATATATTTCCTCCAAAGTCCAAACAACATTTAATTGCGCATGTAACGATATAAATTTGGGGAATAATGTTGCCATAATAAATTGGCTTGTTAGCAATTGCATTAACCTAATTAAGTGGTGACCTAATAAAGTTTTCTAGCTAGGTTTTGCATTAAGCAAAATCTGTAAGGTAGATGAACGAATCATGAACTTATTATACTATACCATTAATTATGTCCATGCAATATAGATGGAATAGTCCTCTTCATAAATGCTACTATAATGAAATTTTGTATCCACACTATTAGCATATAATAATTGTC
The DNA here is from genome assembly GCF_000817695.3 of Arachis duranensis. Lineage (NCBI taxonomy): Eukaryota > Viridiplantae > Streptophyta > Magnoliopsida > Fabales > Fabaceae > Arachis > Arachis duranensis. The sequence goes on from NC_029775.3 coordinate 117,578,884, forward strand.
AAATTAAAGGTAAGATGGGGTGCAATTTCCCAATATAGTAGAATTAGGTTGAATCAGCTATAAAGAGAAATATACAGTTATGTTTAATTTTGCAAATAATTGATGAATTATTGGATACAATTAGGTTTAGTTTTTATTTTACTTTATGTTATTTTTTTATTTTTGAAATTTACTGAAGATCGAATTTTAAATTTTTTAGACATAAAATTCTGGTGCTATATTTATTATATGTAATGCAAAAGAGAGGTATCTATGTTTTTATTAATCATATTTCGTTTTCCTCTCAAATTAATTTGGGACTCTACACCATAATTCAAAATCATTCGTTCAAATACTTGTTTTTTTTTCTTATATTTTTTATTTTATTTTTCTGTATATCATGTATGTGATGTAGTATATATATAATTAATTAACAAGGAAAGATATAAAAATTAATCTATAAGTAATTAAATATCTTATGTTAATAAAGGGGATTATTATCGTATATCAATAGGCCACCTCCGAATATTGTGAAAGTTTTAATTGTTCTAAATTCCTCATGATTCTGTGTCTAGTAATTTATGGCTAATGGTGGTTCCAAAAAATCATGATGAAGTACAATAATAATCATACACTGCATGAAGGTCATGTGGATTGTTCTATGAGAGAAACTAAGTCTTCAACATCAAGTATTATATAATATATAGTAATGTAGTCTATGATAGTGACCGCGATGATGAAAATATATATAGGTTCTAAATATAACATATACACAATTAAATAGATTAATTAATTCAACCACATCAACCAAATACATATAAACATTATATAACAATTAATAACGGTTAAATTGAAGATGATGCTAATATTGTACCAATATGGAATTAATAAGCATCAACGTTATATTATATATTTAATCATTGATTGACGTTACATACCTAAAGGAATTGATGGTGATCTATGGTTAAAGGTGGAAATTGAAAAGGGGATACACAATCACATGTAAAAAGTGAAGCATCACGAGGTTCCTTACTTAGGCTAATTAGAATTGCAAGCAAGCCATCTGCATCTTACTTCTCTCAAACTCTAATGAGTCCAACAATTAAGAAGCTTCATTCGGACCCCATTAATTAATAATTATATATATTGTCATACCATATGATTATCTACCAATAATATCTATCTTCATGACATTTACCTAATTTGATAACTAACTAACATATATATAATGTTAGGTAATTAATATGTGGTACTTAATTTACTCATAATCCAATGATTAAAGGCTTGTTAAAGCATTTAACTTAATAAATTTATAAAAAGATGTATATATATAGTTGTTACATAATAAATTAAATTGAGAGATTATTATTGTCCACTTTACTCAATATATATATAGATAGCTAGAGGGGGAGGTGAAAAATATAGGGGAATATCAAAGAATGAAAGAGATTGATGTTATGATAAAAGGAAGCTCAAAAGTGAGCAAAACTAGAATATTGTTCACATTCTAAGGAATAATGCAGAAAAGGGTCCCAAAATTGTGTGAGCATTAAACTAGGGACAAAGCATGTTAGAGAGGCAAATTGCACTTTTTGATTCCATCTTATCCTTTAGACCTTTATCATATATATGTCACATGAGAAGACAGCCTTTCAAATCTTACATGTGTTAGTAGGTACTAGTTTAATTATTATTACAATATCCTCCAACAACTTAAACAAAATCAACACTAACTTGCTTCTTTCCTTCTCTTGTTTTAATTTGAATTGCAAGTCATAACACTAATAATCTAACAATTCCGCTACGTTATTAATAGTATTTCTGTTAACTTTTACTAATTTTTGTTTATAACTGTATTTAATAGAAATAATTTTGTACAAGTGTCTAATAAAAATATTTTTTTTATTATTATATCTAATAAAAATATTTTTATAAATATATTTTTTAAATATATCTTTTTATATATATTTAAAATATAATAATTAATTATTATTAACAATAAATTAACAGATAATATATTAATATTTTATACCTTTCCGTAATCTAATCGGTTCCCTTTCACTTTCATTTCACAATTCCAATAATAATTGAATCACATAAAATACTTTAGTTTCATATCTTATACGTGGAAGATTATGGACCTGGCTAATTAAGTAGTGATGATCACTTGCAAACGCAAACCTTCTCAATATTCTGACAAATTCTCTATCATATACATGGAAAAAGGAAATCGAGAATGAAGTTGACATCAATAATAGATGTCACGTGCTTACTTAGCATGTTCATTGTCACGAACATTCAAAGCAATAAATTTTAGAGAATATTAAAACCAAAATGTTGTACAATTTTATGATAATTTGCTAACTAATAAAAAGTCAAATATAAATCATAGTATTCAATAGACATACAGATCAGATCACCAAGGATCAAACCCGAAAGCTCATTACAGTTTCATGTGAAGATTCATTACAATTTAAATACTCATCGGTCCAAAATAATAAGATTCCCCCGCGCGTTAATAATTTACTAGAATTTGGTGGATTCAATTCAAATGTAATAGATCTAATTTAATTTTATAGAGTAATTAAAGAATGACAAGCACTTATAAAGGTTGCCATAATTATGTTGTTTAAGTGTCATGCGATTTTTAATACCAATAATGCTAGGGAGACGGACAAAAAAAACTAAAATTTATTTTATTTAATATTCATTAATCATTACAATAATTAATAAATATTAAAAAAAATAAATTATAACTGTTTTTGGTTAAATTTTTTTTACCAAACATTCTCGTTTTAATATATACTCTTCATATTCATCAATCATCATTTGATATTTTCAAGTGATCTAATTGATATTATTTTTAAATTCAAATATATATTGAATATTTTTTGAGTTGCCGTGAAAAGTTATATTATTGGCTATTGAAGATTTTTTACAGGAACCAAATATACGAAAACACATCACATTTAACTCAATTCAAATTTTGTAAGACATTAAATTTAAAGATCTTTTTATTTTTCTATTCATATCTTGGTACAATATTATGATACAGGCTCAAGTAAGTCAAAAAAGTTTAATTTAAAGGTTGGCTTTTACCATCTATCCAATCTTCTCAAAGAGGTTGGGTGTAACATAAACTCCTCCGCAAAGAGGTCGGGTTCGACATGAGTTGGCAGATAATGTTTATTTAAATAAGCACCTATCCCCTAAAATCTCTCATCAACTTCTAGAAGAGATATCTCAACAACCCTAAGATAAAGAGACAGTTATCCACCTTCAGAAATAGAACTACTCTAACGGTGATTATTGGATCCTCACCTATAAATACACTAATACACTCAGGTAAGCCAAGTTCCAATACACTCTAAATCTGTTTAAACTCATTGCTGATTTAGGCATCGGAGTGTCATTGCAGGTACCATCCTCATTCCTTCAAACACATAACTCAACGGCGGCTCTCGAACGCGAACAAATCAAAGACCTTCCTCTAACGTTTGGACCAATGCTTGAAACCCAATCTACCTATCTCAGGTGTACATAACATTTACTAATATGAGACTATCTATGGCACTTGTTATTCAATGAATTTTTTTACCCTTTCTCATTGATTAATAAAATAATTCATTTTCTTGCAAGCTCAGGATTCATCTAACCCCAAAAGATTGATATGTATATAGTTTGATAAGAGGAGGAGGCACCATGCGAGTTGTTAGGCAAATAACTCGGGGCGCGAGAATCCACTATCTCCTACAACAATATGATGGCCACTGCTGGTAACTGGTAACACTTTGTTACATACATGTCAATCTCGTAATCATATCATATATTATATATTATATTGTATGATGAAAAAAAATTTACCAAGTGTATAGGTCGAGATATGAATAGGAATAATGCAACTTTCTTTGATACGTTAGAATCATTGCTCAAAACATGTTAGTACAACAGTGAACCAGTTCCAATAATGTGACATCTTATTTGCCACATGTTCCGTCCAACGTATGAATAATAATGATGAGTCTCACCAAACTATTTTCGTAAAATGAGGGCAAACTACTCCATTTGGTTCAGGCAATTTTGCCTCCTTCTATCTTCTTTTTAAAAGGTTCTTCATTTGCTTCAGGGGGGAAATGGTAAAATTCACCTACAATTATGTGTCATCTTCTTTTGTTGTGAATGTGATATGAATATTAAATCAATCCTCTAGTCCTCTAGATATGTATAAATGGTATCATTTCTTTTTTTCCTTTTTTTTTGTCTTTTTTTCCAAGACAAATGGCTTCTTTTCATATACAATTTAGAGCAAATGCTAATACGTTATGGAAAAAAAAGTATAATACTCTTTGTATATATAATACAGTAAAAATTCTTATTTAATTTTTTTATCATCACAAATATTATATTATAAAAAAATTGGTCAATTAGAATATTAATTGTCTTTATAAATCTAAATGATCTATCTAAAACATGGAAAATATATGGTCAAAATTAAACCTATCCATATAGTAAATATTAAATAGCAGAACACTCTTGACTTAATAAAGAATATTTGAATAACCGTCTAAATTCATCCATGAAATTCTTCACTCATTTGTATTACATTGTTTCCTACCAAAACAAAAAAAATATTAACAAAAAAAAACTTTTTTTATTATTTTTGTTAATTTTTTATAATTATTTTTTTAATTTTTTTAAATGAAAAAATAAAAATAAATTATATTTTTATAATTTATTTTATTTTATTATCAAATAAAATACAAAAAATATTAAACTTTGTGTAGTTATTCTTTATACTAAACTTTGGGCTCACACTGCGCTGACCGAAAATTCATTTGGCCCAATTCTATGTGGATCGGAAAATGAGGCCCAAAATGATATCATCAATTCAATATAGCATCATACAGACACCAGAGACACGGCCAAAAAATACATAGGAGAAACTTTATGACAAAAAAAAAAGAAAGAAAGGAGAAACTCTGATTACTAATTAGCATGTTAATATTCATAAAAGAAAAAGGAATCACAAGATAAAGGTCAGCAACTAATAATAATAGCAAGTACAAAACATTTAATGGTTTAAGATACCAACTAGTCCCTAACATATCAAACTTTAGTCCATACATATTATAATTAAAGTTTAGGATAGTAATAATATTGTTATTTTGGTATTATAACTTTATAAGTGATATCACTTTTTCCATGTTGAGAGGTAGAAAGAGTAGCAACAACGTTGTGGTAATAGTTCCATGAAGGGCTTGTTTTAGTGATAGGTTGTTGACCAAATGGGTGTTCTTCAACATACTTGTTCATATTTTCAGCATTCGCCAATCCATCCAGATATTTTCTCAGATCACCTCTATCACCTAAAACATTAATTGCACATTAAATGAAAAAGTAAAAAATTATCATCTCCATTTAATTAACCATTATAATTATCACAATAAATATAAATATTCATGCAACATATATATATGATGGTAGGTGGTAATTTTTGCACCATACCTAGTGAGTTGTCACTCCGATTTTGAAAGCTGAATGTATGAGGAAAGACTGAGTTCTGTGGCTGAAATAATGTCACAAACATATTGATAACCGAGTTAGAAAATGAAAGTGTATTTGTAACATAGAAAGAAAGAAAGGAATTATTAAATTACAGGATTAAGTAATGCTTTGTATGGAGAATCATCCAACAACAATGTATTTGATTCATTATAGTATCCTTTCTCCCATGGAAGACTTGGATCATGCTTCTCCCAAATTTTCCTCATGTCCTTAAAAACCACTGGCTTGTGCTTGTTTTCAACAGTCTTGAAAGTTGTTTTAGTACAATGAGAAGCATCCTGCCCAAGTTAATATTTTGTAGAATGAGATGAAATTAAACCATTAATACTTGAGGTAATTTCTTCAAATAAAAGTAAACAAGTTTTAAAATTAATATACAATCCCCAATTATGTAACCAATGGCATGTATCATAAAATAATATTTGAACAAGAGCAATAGTAGTAATGTATATCACAAGAATATATAAGGCATAAAATACAATAAAAATCCATAATAATGATTATGTTAATGAATAATCCTTAAAATTGACACAAGTAGGAAATGCAAGTTTTAATTTAAAATTTAATTTTGGCTTAAGCTTTCGATAATCAACAGTCAACACACTCATAATGCTTCTTTTAGAGCTAAACTATTGTTGATATTGTATAACAAATAACAATAAAAAAATGATGAAATTGACCATTACTCTAGTTCTAGTAGCTAGGTTCTACTTGTTAGGAATACACTATATACATATGGGGAAGTATAGGGAGGCAATGGCTTTAGCGTACAATGGAGGTTTAGGAAGTATTAGAGATATAATCATTAGTGTTACATTATTTTATCAAGTTACGCTTTTGTGATAAGTGATTTTATGATATGATATTAGAGCTCGAGATCCGGAAGGTTAGGGGTTCGATCCTTGGTGAATCCCAAAATCAACTTAAGTTTTTGGGTCACTTAGGCCATTGGCTCCCTAGCACTAGTCTATACATATTTATAATTTCCCAATTTATTGAAAAAAGTCTCTATAAGATATTGAGAATGAAGAACAAAAGAAAATTAACATAGTGGTTGAAATTAAATAAATGTAACAGGGCATGATCATAATGCTTACCCAACAAAAGAGCAACTTGTGTTTCATACTTCCCATCAAGTAAT
>NC_029775.3:117585599-117596252 GCF_000817695.3 Arachis duranensis
AGCCACATAAATTAACATTGCACTACTTAACAAGTTACAAATTAAAAAACACACCTGAGAAGCTGCGAATAATAAATGAAAATTGAATGTTACTAATAATAATAAATTAAAGAATAAACATATGGGTGACGGATACTTAGTTCTTGAAGACCAGACAGCCACTTCAAATTTCTCGAAACAAAAGTTCAGAAACTCCAAATAAAAGGGCCTCTTGAATACTGAAAATGAAATTTAATTATTAGAAAGTAAGGAATAGATATAGTAATTAATACCAAGCTAAGATTATTAAGCTTACCCATTTAGTAAAAGCTAAAAAGTGTGTAAACAATTATATACGACTTATTAAAAATACACACAGAATAATAATAATAATAATAACTCAATAATCATAAGCATATGCTTATGCATGTATCTTTAATTTATATATTATTATTACTTGCGCGCCGTGCTATGATTGTATCAGGTTTGAGACCCTCTGGAGGAGGAGACACTATGTCAGCAAGGAGGCCATTGATGTCAAGAACAAGAAGCTTTTTCTTCAAGCATCTAATAACATAAGTATTATTCTGAACACCTTTCATTGATATCTTAGAAACTACTTTGTTACTTTGGTTTTCATCAGACTCCATGTTATTGTTACTTTCTTCTTGTCTATGATATATATTAAAGAGAGAAAACGTGAACATATATATAGAGAGATCGAGTGCTTTGTGATTTTTCAACTTAAGGGTGGTTCGTTTTATTAATTTACTGGGAACTTGGAATGTACTTTCAATGGTTAGAGAAGCGCAAAAGTTTTTCACTATTAATTACTTTACCACCTTTTTCATTATAGAAAATTTATTCCTACGTTATTATGTATTTAGTTAATTATTAAATATTATTATTTTTAGTGATATGACAAATTGAAAATGTATAATTTAGTGTTATGTAAAATTTATTAAAATGTAATTTATCTACATTAATAGTTTAAAATTTTGTTAACAAGCTAAGTGTTTTATGTGTATTTTAAATATATTAAAATAAAAAAGTTTACGTATAAAAAATATAAATAAGATAATATAACATTTTTAAATTTACTATACATTAAAGTTTTGAAAAAAATTTTTTCACTTTTATCTGTTGAACCAACGTCTTTAAGACATTTTTTATTAACTAAATGTATAATTTGAACAAGTTTCTTATAAGATTTATCAACTAAAAAAATTATTAAAAAACAAGANTTATATATTTATTTAAGTAAAAGATAAAAAATTACTATGAATAACTTTAACATATATTCTTAATACACATGTTAACTAAATTCAAAATTTATTAACTTTTTTAAAGATAAATTGGATAATCCAAAATTCTAGGTATTACATTAGAAATCACTCACACATTCAACACTAAAGGATTTCTATTCATTATTTAGTTTTTGTCAAATTTTAAATTCAAATACAACATATTAAGAGACACATAATTTATCACTTGAATTAAAGTCTCAGGCTTTCAGCTGCGATTTATTAATTCTAAAATCATAATAAATTAAGGGCGTTTGGATCAGTCTATAAGTAGTTTTTTTTTATTTTTAACTTATAAAAAATTATAACATTAATATTTGATGTAATTTTTAAAATTAAATTATAAATTTTTAAAAAATTATTTAAACACTTATAGAAAAATTAAAAAATTTTCTTATAATAAAAAATATTATATTTTTAAAAACAAATATTTTTATGGTTAAAAAATTAATTAAACTATTTATTCAAATGACTTGGAATGAAGAGTTGTTAGATAAAGCTCTAATAAATATCCTTAGCTAGAATATATATATTATATTTTTGGGCTAGATCCTTAGCTAGAATTTAATTTTGCTCTTGGAAACAGAAACAGTTTTCTTGGGAGCGATGAAAACTGAAACGTCTGCCCAAATTTTTGTTTTCTTGTTGGGAACCGTTAGTCCGGTCCCTTCAATTAGAACTCCCTTCAGCCCAATAAAGGAGAACATGCATCCGTAGTGGGCCTAGCTCACTAACACAATACTCCTGCTGGAAGCCCAATGGGCTATCTCAAAGGGCAAATTTTCCGGTTTTTTGGATGGGTTCTTTTTTTCCAAATAGTGAGAAAATAGACCAAAACGTATGTCCCAAAAATTACAGCCCAAAAAAATATAGTAAAAAAATAAAAGTATAAGACATTACTTTTACTGTTTTCAATAAAATGTTAAACTCGGATAAATATATCGATAGCATTTTTGATGAGTTATATAAAAATGAAACAATAATGTAATATTTTTGTAGGAAACATCAGTAAATATAACAAAAAACACTTATTTTTATTTTATTTTTATAAAAGGAACAAACAACAAAAAGACTTTTCTTGCTTAATATTTAAGTTAGCAGTGTTGCCCATTTTGATGCAAGAGCTGTCAAAGATTTTGTGTTTGTATTGTGCATGGTGGATTTAGGAAGAGGCCCTTCAATTCTTCATGTCCATGTATTACCCACCATTGTACGGAAGAATATAATATTACTTTAATATGATGGTAAGTTTTAACATTCATGCTTCTTATCTGACTCCTACAGCCCCGGCCCACTTAATACTCTACTAACCTAATTCATTCATGTCCCAATAATCATTGTGGTTCTCTCAAGTAAAGTCTTAATATATTCATTCAACCACTTCAATAATATCACCTGAAGAAGTTTCTATGCTGTGCACAATTTTGTTTATGTCAAAAGGATTATGTTGTTATTTTCCAATAATCTTGTTCGAGTTGAATAATATGTTACTTAGAAAGTAAGAATTTTAAGTATTACATATCTATGACTTAGCTTAATTATATATGGTATACAATTTGTGTACTTTATTTGATAATATATGGTATGTTATTCATATTACTAGTATAAGTAATACACATGATAAATTTGTATTCTAGCTAGCTTTAACTTGTTCAGGTAAAAATTAAATGAAGTATGTGACGTGAACATAAAAAGAATACTTAACAGAGATAGAGTCGTGAAGCAGTTATATATCCTTAAAAAGACATTGTCGTGCAAGAAGGGTGATAAAACATAGAAGATTGAAATTTTTAGCTTTGCCTCTTCTATATATTAACCGTCTTTTTTGAATGATGACATGATGAACTGTAGCCAACAGGCCAAGTAGAAGGTGAAATTAAATTCTTTATAAATTGAGCATTTCTTAAATAAACTTGTTATTTATACTCACGCACGTGCGATGACATGAAATCAAGGCATCATGTACTAAAGCTACGATGATTATATCAGTGTTATTAAAATTAAAGTTATATTTTTTTTATATGTTTGTAACATTTTTTTTAGATAACACTTTTCTAAAATATCATAACTATTATAATATAATCACGAAAATTATTTTTAATATGAACATAGAAATAGTGTTTTGGTTGAATATTGATATTTGAAGTGTATTATAGTATTATAGAAATTATTCAACACATTTTCTGCTTGTTGAACAGGATGTTGCCACGTGTTCAACACACTTTTACTATTAACTTCCCACCTACAAAATCCACATATCTATAATTATACCAAATAATTTTATTTTCAACAAAAATATTAATATTTTTTCATATAAAAAAATTCAGCCAAATAATCATACTAGAATAATATATATATATATTCTCATTTTTATGGCAAAAGCTTGAAAAAGTTGAAGCTTGAGCACACATTTAGTTATTAGGGATGAAACTTTATTAAATTAGAGGATTGCAGTGGCCATGGATCCACTACTTGGAAACAATAATATTGATGATGAGAAAACTGATGATAGGTGTATATATATATTTATATATGATGCCTACCTCATGTATCACCAAAATGGCAGTATGCCACATATCTACATACTGTGTTGCACACACCTAACTTTCGATGGACCGACACATCAAAGTCCGTGAAAGGAGTTTGGAGTTTGGACCACATACATCAAATAATTATAATATATAACACACACACCACTTCATTCCCACCCTTCTATGCTAAACCTAGCTACCTATATTTAATCTTTCTTATATATGTATCTTCACTTTTATTGTTTTATTTTCAACTTAACATTCAGTATCGTTCAGTGAGTTTTCTAAGTGAACTACGGGGATGTGTTTTAGTCACTTGAAAACAACTTGAATTTTTGTGTAGCATAAGAACGGTCTAATAACAATTTCAATTTAGCTTTGATATTATATTAAAAATTAAATAGAGTTAACTTATCTTTTAAAATAAGAAATTTAATTTTAAAGATTATACTATCTCATGTATGTTTATAAAAATGATCGTATTTTTTATTTTAAGCAACGTGAGATTTAACCTGTTTTTAAGATAATTTTTTAGAAGTTAGTATTTTTTAGTATTTTTGGCTATCATTTGATCAGTATAAGTATTAAATTGTCTTTAACAAATAAAATTTTACTAATTTATGTGTATAAATTTTAAAAAATATAAATTTAAATTGTATTAATTTATGTGTATAAATTCTAATAAATATATGTATAAATTATATATTTTTTAGTGTAAAATTTTTTGTAAATACGAGTACAAATTATTATGCTAGTAAAAAATGATAATATTTGCTGCTTACTTACATAGCATTACTCGATTTTTAATTAATTAGATTGTAGTTCGAGAAACAGAATACAATTTTGTCAAAGTTAAGAAGACTCATAAAAGTTATGATACATAGAGGTTTAGTATGACTCCACCAATTGTCTCAAAATCGATCATGTATACATTATGTCACCAGGTTATCTATAAAGTTAATTGGTGATGAAAAAAGTTGAATGAATTAGTCTATGAAATTAAGTGTAGCTAGCTAGTTACTTTGCAGAATGATCACTTGGATCATGTGCATTTAATGCACGCCATGATTGTGGATTCACATGCTTAAGCTGATACATTATTTGTTCATCCTATTGAAGGTATGTTAGATATAATGCTTTTGGTTAATGGCCCTCCTCTTGCATCCATCTCCTGAAAAGTTACAACAAACAACAGTGGTCCTAGTTATAGTTAGAGGAATTAAAGTGTGGTCCTCATCAATTAAGTAAAATCTGACAAAATAGACTTTGATCGTGGATTATTATTATTGCATTTTTGAAACAATATTATTGTTTTGCATCTAATCATGTTTTTGGATACCCTCTTTTAACAATTTGTTTTGTTCTCACTTTGTGAATCCCATTGTGTTACTTTCACAGCTTATTTATTAACACAATCAATTTTTGGAAAACTAGTATTTTCTTGAAACGAGAAGGGATTTGGTTATAAGCAAGTTATCCATTCTCTTACAACTCTATCTAATCACTCTTATCATGAAATATTTATTTGGATGGCTAGGAATACATTATATTTTTAATTGTTATAAGGACAAAAATATTCTTAATGTTTATTTGGTATTAGTCCCTTTATATATATACTATAGTGTTTTGAATAATTAAGAATAGTGTTTTTTGGGTATAATAAAAGTTATATATATATGTACCTAACCATTAACAATATATGATTTTACACTACTGTACAAGAAAAATAAGTTTGCTGGCAAAATTTAATGTGTATGTCTAGATTAAAGAACAGATATTGTAGGTGGCTTTATGGGATTTTGTTGGGGGTTCTAAGACATACATATTAAAGCTTATACAGTTGGAAAATTGTATGGTCCGGCCTTAATTATTAAGATGCTGGTCACATGAATATATATTATTCATTTAAGTTTTGTATATTATTTCAGATATGGAAAGAAAGTCAACCAATTTATGAAGCGTACTTGAAAAACTTTTAAGGCTTATCTGTCTGTGGTTAAGCTATAGCTTAGTATGTGCGAGACTTTGATTTAATTTGCTTACTTTACATTATGATGTTGAAGGGATTGAAACAGTTATTAACCGGTTTAATTAAATATCTTAATATTATTGTTGCATTGTACTCTTGCTTATTAATTGGCTATCACACAGATACTGACAATATAGGACATGATATGATATAAAATACACAAATACACAAATTTAAAATTTTTATAAGATACGAGAATACGATATATATATATAAAATATAAAATATTTTTTAGATAGATAATTATAATGATATTGTTGTATTTTTATTGATATTAAAATATAAATTTTTTTAATTATACAAAATATTTAAAATATTTTTTATTTTAATAATTAATAATATATATTATTTCTAAATTCATTTCAAGAATATATATTAAAAATATGGTTGAATATGCTGATACGTGATACTAGAAACCCTCTAGAAGAGAACGTTATTAACTTTCGTAACCATTGTTGACTTTGGGGAGGTGGAGTCTCGTATTGACGTTGACAAGGACATTGACAAAGCTGACGTCATTGTCATCTGTCTCATAACCAGAAGCCTCTTCATTCACTTTCTTCTTACATGACACTGATTTCTTTGACTCTCTATTTTTTTTATTAATTTTTTTCTTTATCACTACTACTGTCATCTGTCTCATATCCAAGAGAAGAAAACTTGTAGGGTTTATTCTATGTAGTCTCGTATTCATCATCAGAGGAAGATGATGATGAACTCACCAAGGCTACACCTTCATCAATCACTTCAGGTAGATTCACTACGTGATCAAAATAAATATACAATTTATCAGTGTCCCTGTTCATCAGCTTATTTTTTTGCATCTGATTAATTTTCATATCCTCTTTAATGGCATGAAGACCAACTTCTATATTGGGTGCTCTCATATCAAGGCAAAACATCTTTTTATACCCTGTGTAACCTAACAATGTCACAAAGTTAAAGAAATTAACATAATTCAGATTCAATAATGAGAAATTTTTTCACTTTTTCATGCAAGTAATAGAGAAAAATCTCTCTCAAAATTTCTCTAAAATCTCTTCTCATGATAAAACACAAGAATAATTAAATATTCAGACATCTACAAAAAAAAATATATATATATATATATTAAAATTTTAATGGCACATCAAAACAACAAATGTTAACAAAAATTTTAATTTTTTCTAATTTCATCAATCCAAATTATTGGAATTTGTTTCTAGATTTTCTAATGTCCTATAAAATAATATATTATCAAACCTAAGCACTCATATTGGACATTACTTTAATTAGAAAAAAATTATTTAACAAATAATTAATCAGAATTTATATTTTTTTTATCCACGACCACAAGTGGATTGCAAACATCAATGATGGAATGTCAGAGTTAGTTAATGGGACCACATAAAGCACAAGAGACAAAGAGGTACATAAAGAACGAGGCTAATTTTGATCGTGACAAGCATCGTCAGTGAACTCCTCCAAGCGCCGACTTCCGCCAACGACAATAACGTCAGCTTCATCATCGCCCTCGCCAATAACAATGTCAACACGACACTCCACTTCTCCAAGATCAACAATGGTTACGAAAGTGAATAACATTCTCTCCCAAGATTTTCTAGTAATTCTAAGAGGTGAACGAAGAATTTTTATGGAATGTCAGTATGTGAACTGAAGGTGAAACATCTCCTCCCATAATAAAAAAGATGACGTTTTTTGTTGACATGGAACGGGACAATTAATTTTCTGACCATTTCGAGGTGTCCACATCTGCAGCGATCGTCCACCACTACAACAATATAGATTATTTTTAAAGGTTATATGTGTAAAAAAAGAATTAAAATTTGTCAAAAAAAAAAAACAAAATTTGACACTATTTTAACTATGAAAATATGTTAATAAAAATTTTGTCAAAAATAGTATTTTTAACATATAAGTAATTGTGAAAAAAGTTTAAATCTTATTTTAATCAATATTAGCTGTCAAAAATAATTTGTTAGAAAAATTTGAGAATATATTTTCTGTGATATTTACTAACCGTCAAAAATACTATTTATTTTGATAATTAGTGACCATAAAATATTCTCAAAAAAAATTTAACAAAGAATGAGATGAGATCTTGAAATTAAAGAATAAATTGAGATTTTGATGATAAAAAATGAGTAGTATGATCCCAAACTAAGAGCAGTATGATGTCAAAATTGACAGAGCCCAGAAAAAAGAAAAATAGTAGAGTAAATTAAAAACAAATGAGTGTCAAAATTAAAGAATAATTTTCTACGGTCAAATTATTCATCAAAAAATATAAAAAATTTGACATTTGTGATATTTATTAAAAATATATATTAATTTTAATATTTAATTATAATATTAAAAAATAAAGTATTAAAATAGCTCTATTTTTTTTGTAGTGCACCTCAACACATTAATACACGCTCACTGAAATAGAGACAAAAACCAAAGCAAATCATTATTTTTTGGAAGAGTTACATTGTCATTCTATAAAATAGGCAGAAATTAAATTATTAGTTCACTCTAAGATGAATGAGGGATACACTGAAACTGCTTGATCTTAATCAGAAAATGCTGAAAATTGGAGTACGCTATGAACGTATAGGTGTGTTCTGTACTTATTGTGCAAAATTGGGGCATGAATCTAAGAACTGCCAAGTTTTATTGATGATTCTGCCCAAAACAATATCAAAGAAGATAAAGTTGGTGAATGGCTTAAGGTAGATCAAGTCGGTAGGCGTTTAACTGAAAAGAGAGCTTCCTTCAATCCTAACCAACCTCGGGATGGTTCTATTCCAACTCAACCGAAGAAAAAATCTCCACCTGCTTGGCTTTTTGATAGTTTCTCAAAAATGAGTGTGCAAGATGATCAGAAAAAATAGAATAATGAAAAAATTGCTGCTAATTCAGGTTCTAGAGAAGAAAATGAGGGTGAATCAAAAAATACAGGTACGGCTGCTGATACTAATTCTTCTTCTAATGCTCTATTGGAGATATCCTATACCATGAATAATGTCCAACACAATAACAACGTCATATCCAAGCTTAAAAAGGAGAACAAAAAGCCAAACCTGAAACAACTTGCCAGAAAGTCTGTGATAGGTTTCAAACGGAGGAGTGGAGGTAATGGTACTGAAGAAATTTCAAAAAAAATTTGTCTCAATGATATTGTCTCTGATGCTATGACGGTGGAGGGTGCCAGCCTTCAAGTGGCACCCAAAGAAATATGAAACTGCTCTCGTGGAATTGTTGGGGTTTGGGGAGACCCCCTGACAATCCACAATCTTAAAGGGATTTGCAAATCCTACTCCCCCGAGGTTGGTTTTATCTGTGAAACAAAAAATCAATCTCGACAAGTTGAAGGAAAATTAAGATCTTGTGGTTTCAAGGAATGGTTTATTGTGGATCCAGATGGATTATCAGGGGGTTTGGCAATGGCATGGAGGGATGGTTGCACTGTTCAGATTTTGCAGCATGGTAGATTCTTCATTGCGGCATCAGTTCTGACAGCTGGATCTAATGATCCCTATGGTGTTCTAGGTGTTTATCTAAGTTCAAATGATCAACATAGAATGGCTCATTTTGCTGAATTAACTTCAGTCACGCAACAGTTTGATGGTAAGGTTGTGTTAATGGGTGATTTTAATGCCATTTCTAGTCAATTGGAGAAAGCAGGTGGGGGTGCTAAATCTCCTTCTTCTATCGAAACCTTTAACAGTTTTATTGATGATAATTCTCTGATTGATATCGGTATGGTCGGAAGACCATTCACTTGGTCGAATAGACGGAGGGGTGATGAGTTGATACAGGAAAGACTGGACCGATTCCTGGTAGGAGTTGATTGGCAGCAACTCTATCCCAATGCAATGGTTCTTAGACTGTCAGAATCAGGCTCGGATCACTCCCCTCTTCTCTTAGACTATAACCCGATAACTGAGAGATCTAAACACCGATTCAAATTCCAAGAAAGATGGTGTTCCAATGATGAAATAAGGCAGATTGTTAGAGAGGTTTGGCATGAACAGATTGATGGTTCAGCCATGTATATCCTAGCTCAAAAATTAAAGCGTTGTCGACATAAGATTGTCAGATGGCAGCAAGAATACAGATCTAATTCGAAGGTGGAAATTGATTTACTACAGTCTGAATTAGAGGAACTTCGTTTAGCAAGAATTCATGGAGGCGACATCATTTCAGAAATAGAGGAAAAACTTGAAAAAGCATTGCAAAATGAGGAATCTTATTGGAAAGATAAGTCTAGAGTCAAATGGCTCAAATCTGGCGATTAGAATACAACTTTCTTCCATCAGAAATTTAGAAATCGAACCCGAAGGAATAGAATTTGGCAACTAACTGACAGTGACGGTGAAGTGGCTACTTCAAATGCTGGTATTGCTTCTGTGGCTGAATCTTATTTCAAGGACATCTTTTTCTCCAGTTGTCATGAGAACCCTGAACCTCTGTTTATTGATTTTGAACCTAAGGTTACAGCTCACATGAACCGTAGGCTTCAAAGACCAGTGACTATGGAGGAAGTGAAACGTGCGACATTTAGCATTCATCCTCAAAGTGCTCCAGGAGATGATGGTATGACAGCAAAATTTTTTCAAAGCTTCTGGAACATACTTAGTGGTGATGTGTTTCGAGCAGTAAAGAGCTTCTTTTCAGGGGGCAAAATTTTGAAGGGTTTTAATCACACTCAGATCTGTCTTATTCCCAAGATTTCTGATGCTAAAGATATGACTCAGGTAAGACCAATAAGCCTATCTTCAGTCTTTTATAAGATTATCTCCAAAGTATTTGTACATAGACTTCA
>NC_029775.3:117597212-117613598 GCF_000817695.3 Arachis duranensis
GAACCTTTGAGGATCCTTGGCTGCCTCCTCCGTATCCTTTAATGATTTCTGACATGCCAAATAGACAAGCTATTGCTGAGTTGGTTCCAAGAGTTAAAGATCTAATTACTAAAGATAGGAATTGGAATCAGAATCTTATTCAAGAATTATTTCCCCAAGACGTTGCAAACAGGATTTTGTCAGTTAAAATTCAGCAGAGTAGGGACAAATTGCAATGGGATTTGAACAAATCCAAACAATATGATACAGCTTCAGGTTACAGAATTGGCTATTTATTTTACCATCTGTCTCTGGAGCTTTGCCCTAATTATATGCAACAGAAAAAGCCGTGGATTGATCTATAGAAGTTGAACTTGCCTCACAAAATTAAGCTATTTATCTGGAAAGCTCTCCAAGGCCGGCTCCCGGTGCTTACTCAGATTCATCACCGCATCCCATCTATATCACCAATATGCCCCTACTGTCATGAAGCCACCGAAACAGTCACTCATTGTTTGATCGATTGCTCTAGAATTAAAGATGTATGGTCTCAGAGTTATCTTCGTGACTGTCTTCCCCTTCAGAGTCCTAACGACTTTTGGACATGGTGGATTGTATCAACGGAGATGCTTAACCTATTGAAGAATGATGACCGTAATCCTCAATTGCTTGCCATCATTTGCTGGAACTGCTGGAAAGCTCGCAACCAGTTGATTTTTGAAGGTTCTACTTCAATGCCGTCTGGCATTCTAGCAAGCTCTGTCAAGTTGCTCCGTAAAATCCAAAGAACTCCCAGTTTAGGTCGTCATCTCCATGAGATAAGCTCTTAGTTGCATTCAATTTGATTTATCATTCTTTCTTCTTTAAGATTTTTTTCGTTTTTCGACCTTGCACCGTTGGATGAATACCTTCAGTGTAGTGTTTTTGGAAAATCCCCACCTTTCATTATGCTGTCCTGCTTTTGAACATCTTTGTATTTAATTTTTCAATAATTAATGAAATATAACCTACTATCTTTGGAAAAAAAAATATATATCTCTACACAATCTATCAAGAATTTGTTGTTTATATCTGCACCATGTATAAAACAATTCATTAGTTATTCAAAAATTATTTCCCCCAAATGATATCATTATTCGAAACCTACTAAGATGCTTCTTCTTGAGCCTAAACACATTTTTAATCTTTGTTCTCTCGTTCTCAGTGTAATATTGGGACCCAACGGACCGGTTTAACAAAGAAGAAAATGATTAAGCAAAACTTTTGTACGCTAAATATTATAAAAGGAATAAACATTGAGAATTAATTTTCAATTAATTAATATTAATTAAATTTTTTAAATAAATATTCTTATTTTTAAACAAATTTAGAGTTTAAAAATATGAATTTAAAATTTAAAATTTAAAATAAAATATAACTTTAAAACATTGACTAATATTTGATGCTTAATTAAATTGTTATACAAAATATGAAATTTTTTTATTTTATAAATTATAATAATTATTCGAAGTCTAATTAATATGAGTTCGTCGAGCGATTAACTTATTTATCTTTTTAGATAATAGTTAAAAATTTAAATTTCACATAATAATTTATTAATAAATAATAGATTAATTTTTAACTTATCAAAAATAGATCATAAGAAATAAAAATAATAATAATCTAAATCCTATATGCATAGTTGTTAAAATTAGACCAAATCATTTGGTTTGATTGAAAAAATATTGAATTGGACTCTAAATTGATCAAAATCAAACAAAATGGATCAAAATCAGTAATTTGACCGGTTCTATATTATGCATATATGCATGAATAACTTTATTTAAAAGTGAAAAATAATAATAAGAAAAAGTGTAGAGAGCTATAAATATAAGAATACATTTCATACCTAGTACACGTATGTATTTGAAAAACGTAGTATCTAAGATTGTTTTCTTCAGTTAAGTTTGGCAACTAGGAACCAGCTGCCGTATATACAGAACCACAAAATCACTTTCTCTCTCTCTCTCTCTCTCTCTGTTGCTGACAACTACTTAGCTTCATCTGAACCTTCCTTCCTTCCTTCACTCACAACAAGGCGCATACCCTTCCTTCCCTCTCTTATTATTATACTCTCTCTTCTCTTCTTCTCTCTTTGCATGCGCCACCACCAAAATGGGGAACCTTTGTGCTCTCCTCAAACAAAAACCTTTACCATCCACAAACAACTCCAAGAAGCTTCGTTCTTCAAACGCTGCTGCTTCAAGCAACCGCTGGTCAAGGACGCGTTCCTCCCGCAAAGACAAGTTTGATGATGCTTCCATTCGAGAACAAGCCATAGCTGCTGCAATACTCTTCAAGCAGCACCAGCAGCAGCTACAAAACGGTGCTGCCGCTTTTGATCGTTCTACCTCTCTAAGGTACCCCAATGGCTCTTCAAAGAAGAATGCTTTACCTAGAAGCTCTAGCTCCAGAGCCAGGTCCCTCACTGACCCTTTGCTTCAGCCTCACCAGCTTGTTAATCAGGTTTGTTCTTGCAAAACCAGAGCGGAAAGAAAAGTTTTTTTTTTGGTGTTTTTTTTTTTAATTTGAAGGATTGAAACTTGATCAAGGTATTGAAATAACTGCTTGATTTTGTTTGCTATTTTCATATAAGCTGATTTGGTAAAGTTGGATAATTTAGTGATTTAGCCAGTTTTGGATTAGGTGTAATGGATTAATGGGGTCTCTCTCTTTTTTTGTAATTATTATTTTAGCTTCCCTGTTGATCGATTATTTTAATTAAAATATCTGGTTTGATTTTCTGGGCTTGTTGATTTCTGTTATTTATAATGAATTGTGATCATATTTTGTATCATGGCCTTAAAATAATGAAGATGGAAATGATACGTTTGGGAAATGGGATAACAAATTGAGATGAAACAATTATGGTGGTGATTGGTTTCTGTGATGATCAGTTTTTCTTGGACTGTGAACAGTGTTTTGGGAAAGAAAAGAAAATCACTTGTGTTTGATATGCATCCTCTTCTCCTAGTTCAAGACGTAATTTTTAAGGAAAGTGTAAGAGAATTTTTCTTGGCGGCTTGTCCTACGTGTGTTCAAAACTTCAAATATGTTGTGTTTCATTCATTGAATTGAGGATGTGAGGTTTGACCTTTCAAGTGTTTTCTACTGCAAGTTGTGTATAGCTTTGAAGGTAACCTTGTTTTGGCTCTTTCTAATCACAAAACAGAGATATTATGGTGACAAAGACATGGTCTCTAAAATAATAATTGACATTCAGAATCTAAGTATTGAGGATGAAATGACTGTGTAGAAATTGGTGTACTGCTATTTTTTACTTATTTATTTTCAAACAAAAAAATGTATTCAGAATTTCTAGCTTTATTCACTTATTTATTTTTTATCTATTGCAGAAATTGGTGTACTGCTATTAGAGCAAACTACGATTATTTAGTTCTCATTTTTCTTAGAACTCAAATAATAGGAGTTTTTCTTTTCTTATCAATTTGACAGGGTATAAAGGTTGATGATCTCGAGACGAATCATTTTGTTCTTGTTCATGGAGGTGGTTTTGGTGCGTGGTGTTGGTACAAAACTATAGCACTTCTAGAAGAAGCTGGTTATAAAGTATCCGCCATAGATTTAACCGGTTCTGGAGTTCATTCATTTGATACAAACAACATAAAGAGCCTCTCACAATATGTGAAGCCACTTACTGACTTTGTTGAAAAACTTCCTGAAGGAGAAAAGGTGCTTATTTCATTACATGCCCATTTTATAACTGATGGACTGTTGTATGTTAATTTGTATCTTTATTGGTTGCATCTGAGAGTTTCCGATTCTTAAAAAAGGTAATCTTGGTTGGACATGATTTTGGCGGGGCATGTATATCGTATGCGATGGAGCTGTTTCCTCATAAGGTTTCCAAGGCTGTGTTTATTGCTGCGGCAATGCTAACAAGCGGACAAAGTACTCTGGATATCATTTCTCAAAAGGTTTTCCATTCTTGCTACCATTACATCTTCACCTGTTCTTTGGTTGGATTTGTGGGCATAATATGCTTCAATTGCATGCTAAACTGATGAACTTGCTGTATTTTGATGAAGAATGTTTATATTTTACGAGGAACTACTGAATTTGAGAAAAGAGAAAGAGCATATATGAATGAAGATTGAAGAATTAACATGTCCTTTTATTGATGATTTTCTTTCTGGCTATCTGTTGCAGGAAGGTTCAGATGATCTTATGCAACAAGCACAAATTTTTCTCTATGCAAATGGGAATGATCATCCTCCCACTGCTTTCGATCTTGATAAGTCGTTGTTGAGGGATTTGTTATTCAACCAAAGTCCTGCCAAAGTAAGTTTCAATGTTACTCAAATATGTTTCTTCTACTGTTATATATATATATGAATGAGAGGACTCTTTTCTTTTTGTTTCTGTAAGAATGACAGATATATCAAACCAAGAAAGCTTTTCTAAAGTGATAGTTATAGAGGGAGCATTCGATAAATCAGATGCGAGTTGGAATTGACCATCTTTTCTCTTGTTCTCTCTTAATGCAGGATGTTGCATTAGCATCTGTTTCGATGAGGCCAACTCCATTTGCACCGGTTTTAGAGAAACTTTCCCTTTCCGACCTCAAATATGGCATCGTAAGGCGATTCTACATAGAAACTCTTGAAGACAATGCCATAACCATCACTCTCCAGGAAGCCATGATAAATGCAAGCCCTCCAGAAAAGGTTTTTCGTTTGAAAGGCGCGGATCATTCTCCCTTTTTCTCGAAGCCTCAAGCCCTGCACAAGTTACTTGTAGAAATCTCAAAGATCCTTTGATGATAACATTCATCTACATAAGTTGTTTGTGAAGCCAAATCCACACCAAAAGCTCCAATAACATCATATAGGAATGTGTTATTGTGTGCAAGTTACAGGTTTCATTCTTCTTTTCCATTGTTTTTTTATTTAATTCTTTTTGAGTTAAAAACCTGTAACTTGTAAAAGATAGTACTTGCAACATAAAATCCATGGTATATTGCTGAGTATTACTAGTGAAAAAAAAAAGTGTTAAGATTTGCATAGACACAGCTTTACCACATTATTTCTAGGTGCATTCATAATAAAAGTAGGTCTCACTAACTTTATTTAAAATATAATTGCGATTCTGGATTCTGTCACAACTTTTATTTGAGTGTGTCAAAGATGACATGTTAGACTTGTGTCTACAGAAGAATTGTTTCGATCAGAATTAGTCATAACAATAATGATGGAGATACTTAAAATACAAAATTAAAATCCAAAATCTACTTCTTCATAGCATGGGATCATGTCTATGCACATTGCAAAGGAGGAAAAGTCTTTGCATGAAATGCGTTCTACATTCTTTTTTTGATGGTCTAACATGGCTGGCATGTGTTATGTTCTACTTTCTCTCCCTCTTTCTCTTCCTTTTTCTACATACTTTTCCCAACATTTTAATATTTTTCCACTCTAATTATGATAGATGGAAACTGTTAGCAAAATGAATAAAGAAATTCCGTTGTGCTTTACAAATGTTCAAGGAAAGTTAAGATGTTTTAACTACTTAATTAACCTCTTGATTTTGTTGATATCTCGCGTGAGAACGCGTTTGATATGTTGTTGACCTTTTGAGATACCATTGGAATGGAGAAAGAAACTCAGATTAATATAATATAAACTTTTTTGAGGTATCAAATATTGAAATTTTCATTAAAAAAAATCAACAATGCTTTATAAGATTATTAAAAAGTATTCATCAAACTTACTAATATGATGAGTCTACTATAATATTCTCTAACGCCGAGATTTTTCTTCTCACGTTTAAGCATCATTCATGAACATACAATTTGTAAAGTCCATATGGTTTTCATTGAATTTGACTTCTAATATACGACGAATGAGAAAGTGAAATAGTAGTATTTTTTTTAATAAAATGAAAGTTGTCAATGACCTCCCTTTGAATTTCTTTTGCGCCTGGAACACTCCCTCTAATTAATTAATCAATTACATATTTGACATTGCTGTTGAGGATAAAAAAATACAAAAATAGTATTTAGACACTAAAATCAATTACTAAAATTAGTGACTATATATTTGTGTATAAATAAATATTTGTGTAATTTAATTTATTTTTAATATATTCTTTATATTCCAATATATATTTTATCTTGGTGGCTGATTTTAGTATATATTTAGGTCCGTTTGGAAAAGTTTAGAAATAACTTTTTTTAACTTTTGACTTATAAAAAGTAGTAGTATTAATGTCTGGTACAATTTTCAAAACCAAATTGAAACTTTCTAAGAAGCTATTTAGGAGCTTATAGAGAAGTAAAAAAATGAGTTCTCTCATAATACTTCTATTTTTCATCACATTTCTATAAAATAAACACTTTTAGAGTTAAAAATCCAAACATAAAATAACTTATTTATAAATTACTTTTAACAGAGTCATCTATTGTTTAAGTTATTTTATCAAAAGAAGTTTAATTAAGTTAGTTATCCAAACTGGGCCTTAGTATGGTTGAAAAAAAAACATTAGAACCCAAACATAGTGCGTTCGTGAAATTAAATATTGAATGTGAGATTATATTCGTATAGTAGTAGCTGTGGGTGGTGACATTCAATTCATACGCAAATTTGAGGAAAAAAAATTGAATACCTGCTACCAACTGAATTGGGAGAAACCAATTTTGTTTTTTGTATCTTCAAAAGTCCCAAATGCAAAGACTACTTTGAATGAATATTTGTACCTTCTATATTTTTTTTTGGATTTACGGAGTATACTTCTGTTTTGTTAAAAGTTTGGGTATTGGACATTTTATCAAGGTTTGAACCATAAGGATGCGATTATTTATCTTTATTGGTTGTTTACGCAACTTGAATTGGTTGAGTGGTCAACTCACTCGTTTGCTTAAGTAAGTGTGGGAGTTTAAATTCTGCCTTGTGTATGTAACAACCCATTGGCCAGCGGCAGTTAGGTTAAGATAGGGATGACAAAACTCCTTGAGACCTGGGGATCCCTGCGGGAACTGCCCCGAATGGAGATCCGTTCTGTGGGGAATTTTTCTCGTGGAGATAGGAACGGGGGACAAAATTCTCCTGAGGGCGCGAGGACCCAAGCGGGGATCTCTGCCCCATCCCCACTAATCCCCGAAATTCATAAATTTACTGAATTGTCCTTAATAGTTTATTTCTCATATATGTTTTTTAGTCATTTCACAGACACACACATATAGAAACCCAAAACTCTTAATCCTCATTTGCATAACTCTTCTTCAATTCAAAAATTCCTAACGCTATCCATACTCCATCTAACCTCTTTGTAGCCACCCTCTCGCCACTCTCCCTTCTCATCGCATCGTCACACCTCATTGTGCCATGATCCTCACTGCGTCTGCTCTCTATTTGCGGCGTTCCTTTTCATAACTCTGTCGTCGTGTCCATTCTCCTCTCTGTTGTCGCGTCTCCCACCTTGTCTACTTCTCTGTCCTCTGGCTCACCGTTGCGTCTCCCACTGCGTTATTTCGAAAGAAGTCCCCATCTTGTCGTTTAGACTTTTTGTATAGAATGGATGCTTACACCATTATTCATATGGAAATTAATAATTAGTTAGAGCTATAAGATAGATGTAAAATGGGATCCACGCGGGGAATGGACCCTGTGAAAAATAGGGATGGGGAGCAATATTCCCCCACGACGGAAAACGGGGACGGGAATGGGGAGTAAATCTAAGGGTGAGGATGGGGAGTAGGGAGGCATCTCCTGCCCCTGCTCTGTCCTGCCCATTGACATCCCTAGGTTAGGGGATACCGTAGACAAAAAAAAAAAACTAATTGTACAAGGCAGAAAATTATTCACTTTGCTAACTGTATCAATTATCCTTTTTTTTTTCTGTCAATTGTATCAATTATCCTTAAAATGAGTAGGATACTTTTTTTTTTGGTGTACGAGTAGAATACTTTTTTGGTTGGGTTGATATGTACTTTTCTTGGTCCAATTTTCTTTTTCAGTATCTATGTGGGCTCATCTTTTGTCATGTATAGTCTTGGGTCTGGCCTTTTTTGGTAACAGTCATTTTCTTTTTCATGTATATATCCAAAAATGATAAAGCACAATGAAGTGCAGCCACCCTCAGGTGTTAACTGTTTAGTCCTTTCTTATATTCCAAAAGAAAAAAGGTATAGAAATTAAGCGGTGATGACCGCCTTATCTCTCTCAAGGAGAATATCCCTCTCTTAAGGAGTGTTTTCAGTTCCATTTTTCACGACAAATCTTGTTCTATTCCTCCTATATTTTCGGACATGGCCCGAGAAGAGGCTCACTCTATCGAGGGTGAGGTTGTTTCTCTTAGTCCACAGTATGATGACAATTATATTAAGGGAAACCTGAATATGGTGGGTAAGTTACTTTCAGACAAAGAAGTCAGCTTCAGGACATGCAAAGCAGCACTTTTGGGAATTTGGGGACATCCGGAAGGAGTAGTGATTTCAGATATAGGTAGAAATAAGCTTCTCATCAGCTTTAGGGATGCAAGAAAGGGCTTACAGATACGCAGGGGAGGACCCTGGAGCATCCGAGGAAATCTTCTCAACTTGCAAATTTGGAATGGTATACAGTCAGTGTATGATGTTGATCACAAATATATGGAATTATGGGTTCAAATACATGGGCTTCCACTTCAGTATATAACAAAGAAAACTGCTGAGATCATTGGTAAGAGAGTAGGTGTTGTGATGGAAGTAGAAGATCCTAGAGGGAATAACTTGCTTCACAGGACCTTTTTGAGGGTGAAGGTAACTTTGAACGTCACCAGACCTTTACCTACAGGTTTCTGGCTAGCTAGAGAAAATTATCCAGATTTGTGGGTTGATCTTAAATATGAAAGGATTCAGGATAGCTACTGCCTAAACTGTGGAATTCTTGGTCATAGCAGGAAGGAATGCAAAAACCCTATGGCTATGGCATGCTGGGACACCACAAAATCGCGGCATGCTTCGGGATTGGGAGTTAACAGAGCTAAGACCATTCTGGACAGGAGGGCAGGGCAGCAAGATGAAGAGGGCAGCAGGGAGTGGGTGGATGATGTACAAGCGTGTGAAGGAGAGTGTGCGAACATACAGACCTTGATGGAGCAAAGGGCAGAGGAAAGTTGTACGGGAAACAGAGTAGGGAGAGGATTACAGAGTTCTTATGAGCCTCACCTGGAGCATCAAAGAGTCCATTGCAGTGAGAGCCAGGGATCTAGGGAGCAGATTGATGTTGAATCAAAAAGCTTATCATCCAAGCATGTTAATCATGAGGATCAGCTTTTACGACTGAGTGAGGAGCCAAGAGGCTTTATTAATAGGATGAGTGAAGGGAAGGATACCCCTCAGGTGGCAGAAGAGAATCATTGGGATGCAGGGCAACCTTCTAAGGGGCTTCAGGACCATATACAAGTCAAAGAGAATAAGGAGACCCAATTTTTGGATCCGAAAACAACATTGGATGACGTCCAGCAGTCTATGTTAATGGTGAATGAGCAAATATCTGGAAACCTGCATGCAGAGGTAGGAGGAACGAACAGTAGCGCCCGTCTAACAATAAAGGAAGAGCTGAATTTGCTTTTCGGTAAGAAGGAGCCTCAACTAAGCCAACAACTTAATGAGAAAGTACAGGAACAAACAAACAGGAGGGCAGATACTATATGTCAAAATGCAGATCGGTTGTGGAGTTACAGAGAAAAACCAAAAATGAAAAGAATTGTCAATGCAGGTTCCAAGACCATGATTCAGAGGATGGCAAATGGTGAGGAGTATTTCGTTGAGCTAGCGGAGGATCAACATGAAATGGAACATGATAGCGGTGCAATGCCTCAGCAGAGTACTGTTTACCAGTGGGCTTCGGAGCTGGCTTTCAACTTAGGGGTACACCTGAACCTCAAAAGAAAGAGAGATCTAATCATCAACTTGGATTATGGAGATGATATGAAGGAAGCTAAGGAAATTTGTGTGCAATAACCAGGTAAGAAGTATAAAAAAGATGCTGAAGCAGACATGGCTGAGGAGGCGGGCCTTGACATGCCCCACCACCAGTCATGATTGTCGTCAGCTGGAACTGTCGAGGAATGGCGGCCCCTTCGACAGTGCATGAATTAAGGAGTATTTGTAAATCTTTCAGGCCGTCCCTTTTGTTCCTTATGGAGACTAAAGCTAGTAAACTTAGTTGTGATAGGATCAGGAGAAAGTTATGTTTTGAAAACATGTTTTGTGTAGAATCCCGGGGGCTTTCCGGGGGACTCTGTATCTTTTGGAAAAGTAATATAAATGTTCATGTTTATGCTTGGTGTGATAATTTTATTAAAACTAGAATTAGTTGTGGTAATGATAAAGTTTGGGAGGCTACTTTTGTTTATGGTCACCCGGATTACAAGAAAAGGAGGGACTTGTGGAAGGAATTAACTTTTGGGAGTAGCAATTTGGTTCAGCCAAGAATGTTGATAGGTGATTTTAATGATGTTATCTCACAAGATGAGAAAGTGGGTTTGCATCCTAAACCAACTAGTCAGATAGAAGCTTTTAGGAATTTTGTACATGAGAATGCTCTTTTTGATTTGGAACTACAAGGAATGAAATATACGTGGTTTAGTAATCCCAGAAATGGTTGTGTTACTAAGGAGAGGCTTGATAGGGCTCTTGTCAATTGGGAATGGAGAAGAGTTTTTGAACATGCTACGCTTTCAGCCTTACCACCTATTAGCTCAGATCATTGCCCTCTAGTTCTCAATGTTAAACCTAGAGGTAGAAGGATCAAGAATTTTAAATTTGAGGCATATTGGGTGGATCATGTTGACTGTGATACTGTTATAAGGAGAGGATGGACTGCTGCTGCTACAGGAGCTAATCATTGGACAGATCTGAATCGAAAAATCTTAAATTGTAAGAAGAAACTGAATAAATGGAGTAAAGCTACCTTTAAGAGGGCAGATATTGAAATACAAAATTTAAAGTTTCACCTTAAGCAGATGCAAGAAGCTGATTTTACAGAGTCTCACCAAGATCAAATTAACAGGCTTAAACTGGAGATTACCAGATTATGGAGGCAGGAGGAGAAATATTGGGGTCAAAGGTCCCGAGTGAAATGGTTGAAATTTGGGGACAAGAACACATCATTCTTTCATGCCTCTACTATCCAAAGAAGGGATAGGAATAGGATAGAGAGATTAAAGGATTCTGCAGGGGTTTGGGTGTGTGGGGAAAGCGATATTCTCAAGCTAGCAGGTGTTCACTTTCAGAATCTTTTTAAGGCTTCAGAGAACTTAGATATGGCTGCGTGCATAAGTCATATTCCTGTGAGAGTAACTGATGATATGAATGAGCAGCTCATGGAGGAGGTTACTGATAAGGAAATTAAAGAGGCCACTTTTAGTTTGGGAAGTCTCAAGGCACCGGGACCAGACGGTCTAAATGGTCTTTTCTTTCAAAAGTACTGGACAGTTGTTGGCACAGAGGTCTGTAATGTTGTTAAGAGTTTTTTTCAAGACGGGAGTTTTCCGAGTTGCATTGGGGAAACTATTATTGTACTTGTTCCTAAGACTAATCATCCGGAAACCCTCAATCAGCTTAGGCCGATTAGTTGTTGCAACTTTATTTACAAAATTATTTCTAAAGTGTTGGTTAGTAGGCTTAGGAATATAATAGACAAGATTATATCCCCCATTCAGAGTGCTTTTGTGGGAGGACGCCTGATTCAGGATAATTTGGTCATAGTGCAGGAAATGTTCCATGCCTTGAATAAAAAAGGGATGAATGCTTCTAGGAATTTAGCCATTAAGATTGATATGAATAAAGCTTATGATAGATTAGAGTGGTCGTTTCTAGAAGCAATTCTGAGGGCTTTTGGGTTTAATTTACATTGGATAGAGCTGTTGATGAAGTGTGTGAGACAAGTTAGCTATAAGATTAAGATTAATGGTCTCTTGTCGTCTACCATTGAACCGCAGAGGGGACTTAGGCAGGGGGATCCCTTATCACCGTACCTTTTTATCATAGCAGCTGAGGTTTTTACAATTTTAATGGATAAGGCTAGAGAAGAGGGCAGGATTTCGGGAGTTAAAATTGCGCCTACTGCTCCGGCTATCTCACACCTCCTTTTTGCAGATGATTGTATTATTTTCTCTAAAGATAGTGAAGAGGAGATTTTTCAGCTTATTAATATTTTGAACATGTACACCGCAGCCTCAGGACAGAGAATCAACTTGGATAAGTCCGGGATCACGTTTGGGAATCAGATATCTATTAGGAGTAGAGTAGATATCAAAGAGATGTTAGGTTTGTCAGCTTGGGATAGACCAGGTAAGTACCTTGGGCTTCCGGCACACTGGGGGAGATCAAAGAATAGAGCTCTTAGTTGGATTGAGGATAGAGTGGTGGATAAGCTAGGTGGGTGGAAACAAAAACTCCTTAATCAATCTGGGAAGGATGTCCTTATCAAATCGATTATCCAAGCAATACCTGCTTATGCTATGAATGTGGTTCTTTTTCCTAAAGGATTTTGTCAACGTCTCAGTAAGAGAATAGCCAAATTTTGGTGGGCGTCTTCAGATAAGGAAAGAGGTATCCACTGGAAGAGTTGGGATAAGATTTGTGTTAGTAAGAAGGATGGAGGGATTGGTTTTAAGGATTTATATAGTCAGAATATAGCGCATTTGGCTAAGCAGGCGTGGAGAATATTAGATAATCCTAATGCAATATGGGTTCAGGTACTGAAAGCTATTTACTATCCAAACGAAGATTTTAAAGATGTTAAGGCTGGCAAGGCAGCCTCATGGATGTGGAAGAGTATTATTCAGGGTAGGGACTTTCTTTTGAGGAATGGAAGATGGTTGATAGGGAATGGTAGAAAAGTGAGAATTGAGGAAGACAGGTGGATTATGAATATGGATGAGAATGTTATCATTAGGAATAATGATATTAAGTTTGTCAACGATCTGATTGTTGAGGGTGAGGGGTGGAATCTGAATAAGTTACGGATGTATTTTGATAGAGCTTTGGTCGATAAAATCATTAGAACACCAGTAAGTCTTTTTGGAAGGGAGGATAAGTTTAGCTGGCCTTTCAGATCAGATGGTATGTACACTATCAAGTCGGGTTATCATGTTGCTAGGAGTGAAGGCAGCTTGGGTAGTAATAATAACCCATCTACCAGTGATGATTTTAGGTTGTTGTGGCAGGAGATTTGGAAGTTAAGAGTTCCCCAAAAAATTAGAACCTTTTTGTGGCGAGCTTCGCATAACATATTACCTGTCTTTGGAAATCTGTTTAATAAACGAGTCACTAACACCCCTTTGTGTCCTATTTGTATGCAGGAACCAGAGACCATAGAACATGCATTGTTACTCTATCCCTGAACTAGAGCAGCATGGTTTGGAGCACAAATCCAGTGTTGTCCTACAGACCTATCAGTATCTTCTTTTGGGAAGTGGTTGATGGATATTTTAGGAAAAATGAAGTTGAATATAGGGGCTGATTATGATCTTTGGTGCAGTAAGGTTGGTTTTCTAGTTTGGGAAGTGTGGAAAGCAAGAAATCTAGCAGTGCATCAGAGGACTAGTCCTAATCCAACAGTTGTGATTTGCAAAGCTAAACTAATGGAACTAGAATTTGCAAAATTGAAAGAGGAACCAGAGAAGCATTCAACTAGTATGAGAAGGTCAGGTAGCAGGGTTACCTGGAGACCGCCTCCGGCCGGATGGATCAAATGCAATGTTGATGCAGCGTTCGTTGAAACACGCTCTGCAGGAACCACAGCAGCGGTATACAGAGACCCTAACGGATCCTTCCTCACAGGAATCAACTCCACAATAGTCGCCAATTCGCCTTTAGCTGCAGAAGCATTAGCGGTTAGGGAAGCTCTAATTTTGTCAAGAAATTTTCAGATGGAGAAGGTTATCATAGAATCAGATAATCAGACACTGGTTCAAGCTTTAAAATCACATGCACCAATAGCAGCCATTCAGGTTATACTAGATGACATATTGTATTTAGTAAAAGGCATGCCTAACTGTGGTTTTACCTGGGCACCCAGAGAAGCAAACTTATTAGCGCATGAAGTCGCCAAGCTCACAGGTCAGCGGTCTCTTCGCCAAAATTGGGTCACCTTTATGCAGCCCTCCATCAGGAATATTCTTCGTAAGGACATCTTGGGCATTTCAAAAAGTGCTAATACATAATAAGTGTTGATAGGGAGTTGTTTGGGAGCTATGGCGGAGTGTATAGGTTGCTGTGGAGAATAACTTGGCGCTCCAGGTTACACTTCGGATTTGAGAGTTAGATGTAGCAGATGAGACGTGCGGAGTTCAGAGGGTGTTACATTGATGGAGGTGTTTACAGATGTGGGCTCTTCGTCGTTGACCTTGGATATTTGACTAGGTTGTTGGTAGAATGGTGAAGTTGTATCTGTTGCATGTGCGAATAACTAGCTTCAGCATAGTCTATGTTAGATTAGGTGGTGTTCTGCGGTACTGGATTGCTGTTGCTGGAGGGTGGAGGGGGTAGATAGCGGGAGGGGTTGAGAGCGGCCTTGAAGTCGGAACACTTGCAAAGGGAATGTGACATTTGGAAGTGACTTGAAGGAGAAAGGGTGAATTGGAATCAGTGTTGTGGAGGAGAGTAGAGGCACCACTGGCGGGAAAGAAGATTCTATCCGCAGTGGAAGATGAGATTGGATTATAGATGATGCATCAAACAAAAGCTGTGATTTGTTTGATTTCAGTAGCATCACAAAGGTCAAAATCAATGGGAGGGTGAAGAAAGAGGGCTAAGACTGTAGAGTTGTGAGATTGAGACCGAGAAGAACAACCCTAGGAGCCTAGTTTCAGTGAGGCGCATCTCCTCAAGGTCATCATTTGCAGTAGCCCAACCTAATGGGGAATGAGAATGCAATCAGATTGGGAAATGGAAGTTGCTGCAAGGAAAGGAAAGTGCAGCGCCTCTCTTGCATATTCAGGATTATTGTGGCAGCTTAAGAGTTCTTTCTGGCAGGCCTTAGTCCAAAAAAAAAAGAAAAAAGAAAAAAGGTAAACAAGAGATTTGATGATATTTGTAAATCAAAGAGTAAAGACCCAATCCGGTCCTTGTCCATTTTCACGAAGGACAAAGCGATCCCTGTCCAAAAAAAAGGGACACTTGGACCCTCGACCTTTTTATTTTGGGACAATACGGTCCCTCTGTTAAAAAATTCATTAAATAATAATAAAAATTAGTTTTGTGGAGGGTTTTATTTGTATTTTGTGGGGGTTTTAAACCCCCACAAAAATCTTTTCAACAATATAACCAATTACTACCACTACTACCATTATCTCTTTCATCCTCATTATTATCACTCTTACTTCTATTATTTTTATTGTGTAACCATATTTTATCATCATCATTATCTCTTCTACCGTCATCATCACCAACAATATTATCAACATTAAAGTTTTCTTCTTTTATTTCTTATTCCATGTTATTTTTTTCCTTTAAAAAGTATTATACTATAATTACTTTTATTTTGTGGCATCATTTTTATCAATGGTTTTTCTTCATTTAACCACCATTGATGAAAGAATTTTTTAAAAACAAAGTTATTAATAGTTTGTGGAGGTTTAAAACCCCCACAAAATACAAATAAAACCCCCACAAAATTAATTTTTATTATTATTTAATAAATTTTTTAACAGAGGGACCGTATTGTCCCATAATAAAAAGGTTGAAGGTTGAAGTGTCCCTTTTTTTGGACAGGGATCGCTTTATCCTTCGTGAAAATGGACGAGGACCGGATTGAGTGTTTACTCTAAATCAAATTACTCTTGAATACGTTAATTTCTCTTGATATCATTTAGATAGTACCATACCTTTTATAAATTTTTTAAAAATATAACACCTTTTAATTTTAGAGGGTGTTAATGTAATCACCTCTTCTATTAAACTTATAAATCATATTCTTTCAATCCAAAATTTTCTATTATTTAAGTTGTTGGATGGTGAAACGAAAGTAGCACAATAAGAGAAGGATCAAATGGTTTATGCACTTCTTTTCTTTTCTTTTCTTCCTTTTAAAATTCTAATGAAATTATGTATCTTGTTATTGCATAACTTTACTCTTTTAGCCATTACCGTAGGCCGCGAATTTTTCATGTAGCAAGCAAAATAGGCTTTTGCTCTCGTAGACATGGACGATCCAATAATGCAAGTTGTGGCATGCGTGATCCTTGAAAAAGGGACAATTGCTTTGTCTCTTTATAGAAAAATGGAAAAAAAAAAAAGAAGTTACAGCTTAATTCGTTGTATGCTTTGTTAACTTTGCCCCAATGACAAGCTAGTTTTGGAATTGGAACAATCCAGATGCGAAGTACGCTAGACATTAGGACTGAAGTCACTGAAGT
>NC_029775.3:117613679-117620976 GCF_000817695.3 Arachis duranensis
TTAAACTAAATTAATATATATTTATTATTTAATTAATTTAGATTAGTTAAATAATTAGTTTATTTATTTACTTAAGTAAATGTCAGAAGTTTAAATCTCACGTTATGTATATAGTAATTCATATTAGTTGATAACAAATTTTTAAATGAAACTCAAATCCGTAATAAATTGTTATAAAAAAACTAAATAAATAACTAAGGAAGATGTAATAAATATAATATAAATAAATATAAAAAGAGTGAAAGAAGTATTACAACATAAAAGATAGAGAAAGAGAGTTATTTTATTGATATGTTGTAGTGTAATATCAACGGAGGCTTAACCTCCTTTTATAGGCATATAGAAGGAATATTTTCAACCTTCATTAATTTCATTCTCTCTTGAGAATGTAATCCTCAAAGGAAATGGGCATCCACGTCCCATACTTATCACAACACTCCTCCTTGGATGACCATTCAAGATTATTGCCTCGTTAAAACCTTACTAAAAAAAATCCAATGGAAAAAAAACTTTAGTGAAGAAAAAAGAGTACAATATCCTTTGTGATGGGGACTGCCTCATTAAAAACCTTGTCAAGAAAAACCTATTGGGAAAAAACTTGACCAAGGAAAAAAGAGTACAATCTCCCCCTCTTGCCGACATCATTTAATGTCTCGAAATCGGTGCATCCCAATCTCAT
Source organism: Arachis duranensis (assembly GCF_000817695.3). Lineage (NCBI taxonomy): Eukaryota > Viridiplantae > Streptophyta > Magnoliopsida > Fabales > Fabaceae > Arachis > Arachis duranensis. The sequence goes on from NC_029775.3 coordinate 117,614,359, forward strand.
GTACCAATCTTTCAAAGGAGGATTTTGGAAGTGACTATGTAAATAAATCTGCCAGATTATCACTTGATCGAATCTGTTGGACATCAATTGTCCCTTGATTTTGAAGATCAAGAGTGAAGAAAAATTTGGGAGAAATATGCTTTGTTCTATCACCTTTGATGTATCCGCCTTTAAGTTGAGCAATGCATGCTGTATTATCTTCAAACAGGACAGTTGGAGCTATCTTATGATCAATCAGTCCACATGATGACAGAATATATTGGATCAGACTCCTGAGCCAAAAACACTCGCGACTAGCTTCGTGAATCGCTAGTATTTCAGCATGATTAGAGGATGTTGCTGCTATCGTCTGTTTCATGGACCTCCATGATATAGCTGTACCACCATATGTGAATAGGTATCCTGTTTGAGATATCCCTTTATGTGGATCAGATAAGTAGCCAGCATCTGCATAGCCAACTAGTTGTGACTTGGATCCATAGGGATAAAACAATCCCATATCAACCGTTTCATGAAGATATCGAAGATTTGCTTGATTCCACTCCAATCTCTTCTGGTTGGAGAGGAACTATACCTTGCCAGTAAGTTCACAGCAAATGATATATCAGTGGCTAAGAGAAGAGGGGGTTGAATCTTAGCCCCCTTTTTCGGTGTTAACACTTGCTGAACTTCAGAGAAGACTTTTCTGTTTTTGCTCGTCACTTAACACGAGCAACTTTGTTTTGTCTCGTCCCTTGCCACGAGACTTTTTGTTTTGTCTCGTCACTTGGCACGAGATAATTCTGGCTTTTGCTCCTGTGTAGTAGAAAACAAAAATGGAGTAGAAAGAGAAGAAGATTGCACCCAGATATATCCTGGTTCGGCTGCTAAGTGCAGTGCAGCCTACATCCAGTCTCCATCACAAACATGATGGAATTTCACTATAATCAATCTGATTACAACTTGTAAAGTGCTAACCCAACTTACAAGGGGATTCCCACAGAATCATGATACACAACATAGATGAACAAAGGAACTCTAAGACATCTATGGCTTTTTCTTTTAAACATTGAAGGAGAAGAGAAAACTGTTAGCTCAGGTAGCTCTGAGAACTCTGTGCCTTGCACTCTCAAATCTTACTCCTTAAATCAAACCATGACTGTTCACCTCTTTTATAGAGAAGTGAAGCCTTCACAGTTGAAACATAAACCCGAGCTCAGCTTCTTTTCCTTCACAACAAAACCGGTTCGGCCACACCGAGAGAGAAGGTAACTCATGCAGAAACCAACATGCAAATACCTCTAGTCCTTCCTTGGTCATCACTCTTCATCAATCCGAGCGCTCCATCCTTGGCTTCCTCTCCAAGATGGATTTCTTGCCCTTGATGCTTCATGATGATGATGACTTCATCTGCTTCAATCTCTGCCTTCAACCATCACTTCGCCACTCTAGCTACTCCCTGTGGTGGTTGAGCAGAATCAAAGACAAGCCATGCTTCAAGAATCTCCTCTAGCTGGCCGAATCTTCTTCTTCCATTTTTGAGCGTGTAAGGCTCAAGATAATCTCACCAAATCTATTCACATTTGGTGAATATCTTAGCCACAGCTCACTTTTATTTTGGTATATTTTCTTGCCATCATAGTGACGGTCTTGTAGCTTGTTCTCCCTTCCTTTCGGTAGCTTACATTTGCTTCCATGGCTGCCAATATTTTCTGTGCAATAACCGAAGAGAAGAAAGAATCTGCAATAACCGAAGAGAGAAAGAGATGAGAGAGAGAAGAAAGAATCTGAAGTAAAGCAAAACAAAGTGGTTAAGCAAATTAATTTGAATAGCTTGCTTTTACTTCCCTTAGTTGGCGTGTAGCAATGATGCTTTTAGTCAAATCAATCTTCTCTCACTTGCTTATGTTTCCAATGCATTAAATTAAATTTGAATTCCATCCAAAGTGAGGAATGGAATCCGTTGGAAGCATTTAACCATTTTTCTTTGCTTCTTGGGTTCGGTCAAAGCATGGAAACATTCATCAAAATTGGATTTGGGCCTTGTGACATTATAATCAAAGCTGGCCCATTTGGATAACTTTTGCTTTCCTGATAAAATTGATTTCGGATCAAGCATGGAAAGCACACAAGAAAGCATTTGTTTGGGCTTGCAACAATAATATTTATTCTGGCCCAAATAAAACAACAATTCAGCCATTTGATATGAAGCATGTAGCAAGGCTGAATGGCAACTTTAATTTGGGCTTGCATCAGCTTTCCTTTTTATTTTCGGCCCAAAGTAAAATCTGCACAACAAAATTATTAATTAAGCAAATATGAAGTAAGATCAAATTAATAATTTTGTAATTTATTATTTTTAATAATGTTTGTTCATCATCAAATTAAATTAGAGTTTTCCAAACTCATCAATCTCCCCCTTGATGACAAACATTATTAAAATTGAAATGGAAAGAAATTTAAAGATTGAGTAAAGAGTACTCCCTTTGAAATTGAATTTCTCCCCCTTTCTAAATGTCACATAGCTCCCCCTTGATGTATGCTTATTTTACCAAGGGAAGCACTAACCTGTAACATTTAAAATCAAGCTTCAAGTAACAATGTTATTTAGCAAATTTTATGATGCTAAATGCTTGATTTATGAGCAGTTTTAATTGATAATCAAAACTCATTTGATATCATAAACTGATTTACTGCTCAACCCAAAGATATCCAAATATTTCCAAACATTTTCCTGTTTAGGATATCAGAGCAAATCAACATGATGAAAAATATTTGAAGAACAAAACAAGGCAGTTTTGATATTTTACACAAATTAAAGGAACTGCCAAAAATAAATTTTCAATCCAACAAATTTATCAATGATGAAACAGCAGCCAGGCATCAAAGTGAATCAATCATTATAAACCAAATGCCATTTAAACTAATCATGATAAACCAAAAAAAATGCAGTGCAGTTCAAACAGTAATGACCATAGTAAAACTAATGCAATAACAACATGCATTCTTTGAACAAGGGTGATCATGAATTTTCAAATGATAATTTCATCCCCTGTTCCCCTGTTTCGTTCCAATTTCAATTTTGGAACCTAAATTTCCTCCCCCTTTTGTCATCATGGGGGCACCTGCACAAGACATGATTATCATAGCAAAATATTCAAGATAAAGTAGTAAAAGTATATCACAGTATCGATACAATCGATTAGAAGTTCAAACATGAACCAAATAACACCAGAATTCACATAAGACATCAGATAGATTGTACTCCTGATTCAGAATCAGCATTCTTGTTACCATCTCCTTCTCCCTTTTGGCATGAGAACATGAGATATGATTTTGTAAAGAAGAATTGTCTTATCTGGATCAAGTTCTTTGAGAGTTGGTGCCATACCATTCATTTTGGAGAGATTTTCGCAGGTGTGATTTAAAGCCATCTGATAGGTGATCCCAACCTGTAAATCCCATTCCTTAGACATGTATGCTCTTGGTCCTTCTTCTTTGTAACCTAGAGCCATCCCAATGGTTCCAGTATCAAGAGTGATATGACTCTTCTTCACATATGAGTGAATTGTGCCATCAATAAGTCTCATGTTGGCATAGAATTCACGGACTAAACCTGGGTAAACTGGCTTCCGGATGTGAAGCAGAGGAGTCCATTGAAGATTATCAAACAGAGAGGAGACATTGATCCCGTTGGCAGAGAGTGAGTCTAGGCTGACTTGATAAGAAGCACAGAGATCGCGTTCTTTCAGAACTTCATTGTGGAATTCATGGGAAGCACATGAGTCGAACCTAGATGGATCATAGTGAGAGTGTGGCTTATGAAACTTTTTCTTGAAATCCCATGACTCCAAATTTGCTGGCTCCTTGGTGTCATTCAAGGCAAACCCTTCAAACTTTTGAGTGCTCTTTTCGGGTGTGTCCTTTTTGTTCATGATAATGAGAGTGAAAGAGTAGGAGATGAAAGAGTGAATGGAACCGAATTGTGTGAGAGAGGATGAATGGAATAAATGTTGAGTGAAAGGAGAATATGAGATAATTAATGCACCGGGTGGGTGATTAATGACCAGGGTGGTTTCCAAGAGTTTGAAAAGATGGTTTCCTTATATCAAGGGATTAGTTTGAAAAAGAAGGATTTGATTTGACCTATGCTTCTTCCAAAAGATATGATAAGACAATCAAGAGATTTTGTGGATTTATTTTTCAAACAAAATGGGAAACTAACAAACTGTTATGGTGGGGTCATGGAATTTTGGTGGGGCCCATAAAATTTTGAATTCTGCGTTGCCTCCCCCTAGACCACAGCTTCTTCCATTATGCCATTATTTTCATCTCGTCCAAACCTACGAGCAAAACAGAACAGAGTCACACATTCATTCGTCCAAACCTACGAGCAAAACAGAGCAGAGTCACATATTCACAGATTTTCAATGAGGCTTAAATCACACATTCCCAAACTTTTTCTCAAAGTACAGAATCTGTCTTCACAAAGGGGTTTTGTAAAAATATTAGCAATTTGGTCTTCAGATTTTACAAATTGAATATCAATAGTACCCTTTTGCACATGTTCTCTAATAAAGTGATATTTTATCTCAATGTGCTTAGTTCTTGAGCGCAGAACAGGATTTTTTTGAAATGTTTATAGCACTCATATTATCACAAAATAAGGGTATACTATTGATTTTTAATTTGTAATCTTCCAATTGTGTTTTTAACCAAATTAATTGTGAGCAACATGCAGATGTGGAAACATATTCGGCTTCAACAGTGGATAGAGCCACTGTGGCTTGTTTTTTGCTTGACCACATGTTGAGTGAGCTTCCAAGGAAGCAACACATGCCTGAGGTGCTTCTCCTATCCACTCAATCTCCCGCATAATCTGCATCACAAAAACCTACTGCACAAAAATCATCAGATTTAGGATACCATAATCCATAATTACAGGTTCCCTTAATGTATCTAATGATGCGTTTAACAGCCGTAAGGTGGGATTCTTTTGGATGAGATTGAAACCTTGAACATACACCCACACTTTGGACTATATCCGGTCTAGAGGAGGTAAGGTACATGAGTGAACCTATCATTCCTCTATACCTAGTTTCATCCACATCTTGGCCATCATCATCTTTTTCAAGTTTAGTGTTAGGATGCATTGGAGTTCCCATTGGTTTGGAATTTTCTAAGCCAAATTTCTTTATCAATTCTTTTGCATACTTGCCTTGGTGAATAAAGGTACCACTAGTAGTTTGTTTAATTTGGAGGCCAAGAAAGAAAGTTAGCTCTCCCATTAAACTCATTTCAAACTCACTAGTCATGAGTTTTCCAAACTCTTCACACAAAGAAACATTGGCCGAACCAAATACAATGTCATCAACATAAACTTGAACAAGAAGAATATCATCATTAGATGCTTTAATGAATAAAATAGTGTCGGTGGTTCTCCTTTGAAATTGATTTTCCAACAAGAAGGCACTAAGCCTTTCATACCAAGCTCTTGGAGCTTGTCTAAGACCATAAAGAGCCTTAGTTAATTTAAAAACATGATTTGGAAATTCTTTATGTTCAAAATCGGGGGGTTGAACCACATACACTTCCCTATCAATAAAACCATTAAGGAAGGCACACTTAACATCCATTTGAAACATTTTGAAACCCTTATGGGCAGCATAGGCAAGAAGCAACCTAATTGCTTCCATTCTAGCTACCGGAGCAAAAGATTCATCAAAATCAATACCTTCTTCTTGATCGTAACCTTGGGCCACTAAAATAGCCTTGTTACGAACAACTTGTCCATCCTCACCAAGTTTATTCTTAAAAACCCACTTAGTACCCGTTACCTTCTTACCATCCGGATGAGGTACTAGTGTCCAAACCTTATTCTTGTCAAATTGAGCAAGCTCCTCTTGCATTGATTTGACCCATGATGGATCCTCAAGAGCTTCTTTGACATTGTTGGGCTCTATTTGTGACAAGAGAGCAAGATTGCTAGGTTCGGTTGGCCTTTTGGTGGAGGATCTTGTTGTTACACCTTGAGAGGGATCACCAATGATGAAGTCATGAGGATAGCCCCTCATGGACTTCCATTCTCTAGGCTTTCGGACAGGTGTTGAGCTTTGATGAACTTCTGGTGGTCTCACTGTTTCAGTTTCTCGTCCTTGCTCAGGAGACAAATCGGAAGTTTCTCCTTCAATCTAACGAGACAAAACTGGACTGGCAGATTCTTCATTCTGGACAGATTTGGGATTTTCTTTACTTGTTCCGGCTCCTTCTTCATCTGAATCATTATCTATCACAGTACTGGGAATTAAGTTAGAATCACAAAAAGTAACATGTATGGATTCCTCTATTGTCCTATGTTCTTTGAGATAAACTCTATAAGCTTTACTTGTGGTGGAATATCCAACAAACATTCCTTCATAAGATTTTGGATCAAATTTTCCAAGGTTTTCCTTATTGTTAAGTACAAAGCATTTGCATCCAAAAACATGAAAGTACTTAAGATTTGGAGGGATTCCTTTCCATAGCTCATAAGGAGTTTTCTTTAACTCTTTTCTAATGATTGTTCTATTCAAAATATAACATGCTGTGTTCACAGCTTCAGCCCATAAAAATTTAGGAATTTCATTCTCACATAGCATA
>NC_029775.3:117625979-117628936 GCF_000817695.3 Arachis duranensis
ATTTTCAAATTCCAAACTTACAACATGTTATAAGTCGCAAAGTGGCAAAGAATTCGATGGTCCCAAAACGTTTGGACCATTAAATGGTCCCATAAAAAAACGTTTTTAAAATTTTTAATAACTGTTAAATAGTCCTTATTTAATTTTAATTATAAACTAGTCCTTTATATATTATTTAATTATAAAATCTATTTTTTATTTTATAAATTATTTCTTTATCATTCATCTATCATGTTTATTGAGAATAAAAAACTAAAACAATAATAAATTAGATCTTCCATTAATCGTAATAAATATTTTACAATCTTAATCGATTATAATTTTATCATTGATCCAATTAGATACGTATCGTGTTGAAAAAATCGTGTTTGTTAGAAATTCAATCGATTGGATGCACAAACCAATCGATTGAAATTGAGGCTTCCCAAACTTTAATCGATTGAAATTCATACAAAATTGATTGAATTTTACGAGGCATGTGGGGTTTTTCTTATTCAATCGATTGGTCATATTACCTAATCGATTGAAATCACTAAAGCAATATGGGTTTAGTTAATTCAATCGATTGGTCATATTACCAATGGATTGAAATCATTAAAGCAATCTGGGTTTAGTTAATTCAATTGATTGGTTTGTTACCCCCTCAGTAAATTATTATTTTCAAAATCCCATTTTTCAATTTTAATTTCCCAAATACGAGTTTTTTTATGCAAAGCAAGTTCGCCGCATTATAATTTTCATAGAGTTCGCCTAATCTCGATAAACTTCACTTCAAATTCTAAAAAAATGGCGCCTAACTCAAATTCTTAAGCATAATAGTTTTTTTTAATTGATAACGAGAAAAAAATCTTGTTAAATATGGTTTATTCCCGTGTATCTATGTATTTCTGGAGACGATGATAATGATTGCCATTAATGTTAAAAAAATTATGTCTGTATATATTTTTGTGTACTCCTATGTACTTTTATAGACGATAATAATGGCTTAAAAATAAATTTGAGTTTCGTCGGTTTTGAACAAAATTTGAGTGAAAATTTGAGTTTCGTTGGTTTTGAAAAAAATTCGAGTGAAGCTTGCTGGGGTTAGGCGAACTCTATAAAAATTATAGAGTTCAGGCCAACTCTATAAAAAATATAAAGTGCAGAGTTTTGGAAAATGATATTTTTTTAAAAAAGATCTTTTACAAAAGTAAAAATGATTTTAGTGTTATAGGACGTAGTGTACTAAAAATTTTTTTCATTGGTAAATTTTTAAGATATCAGATATATTTACGGACACTGAGATGGATGAGCAATACCATGAGAACGATGATATTAACCGACAAGAAGAGCTAGTACTTGACCAAGATATGATGGATGAACAATATAAATCCGAACAAAATTTTGGAGATGAATTTACTAAGGGAATAACAGAACCAATCGATTGAATTAACTAAATCCATATTGTTTTGATGATTTCAATCGAAACCAATCGATTAAATAAGAAAAACCCCACACGCCTGTTGGCCATGTGTGCATCAATTGTCCCGTGGCGGAGGCTATGTGGGCCAAGTCACAATCGAATGTCGTGGGCGCTTGTGTTGCTGAATGCACTATAAGGCTAGGGTATGCGCTTCTTCTAACACCAATTGGTTTTAGTCGAGCTGGTAGCGCCTGAGGTCCTACAAGTGGTATCAGAGCCAAGGTCACGAGTTCGATTCCCAGCGGGAGCAATTGCTGAGGGGGAGATTGTTGGCCATGTGTGCATCAATTGTCCCGTGGCGGAGGCTATGTGGGCCAAGTCACAATCGAATGTCGTGGGCGCTTGTGTTGCTGAATGCACTATAAGGCTAGGGTATGCGCTTCTTCTAACACCAATTGGTTTTAGTCGAGCTGGTAGCGCCTGAGGTCCTACAAGTGGTATCAGAGCCAAGGTCACGAGTTCGATTCCCAGCGGGAGCAATTGCTGAGGGGGAGATTGTTGGCCATGTGTGCATCAATTGTCCCGTGGCGGAGGCTATGTGGGCCAAGTCACAATCGAATGTCGTGGGCGCTTGTGTTGCTGAATGTACTATAAGGCTAGGGTATGCGCTTCTTCTAACACCAATTGGTTTTAGTCGAGCTGGCAGCGCCTGAGGTCCTACAGCAACTTGTCTTGGCAGCGCCTGAGGTCCTACAGCAACTTGTCTCAGATTTCCTTTGCCGTTGTGCATCGTGATACTCGTCGGTATTCCTCAAAGCTGATAGCACAGTTGAGCAGATTGGTTGCCTTGGCATTTAACTCCACCGTCTTCCTATCTTCCTCGGTCCAGCTTGCTTCTGGTTTAAGAGAGACTACTCCTTGGGCATTTGTGGTAGTTGGAAATTTAGGACCTTCCAAGATGATCTTCCAAAGTCTGTAATCCACGGCTTGTACAAATATCTTCATTCTCTCCTTCCAATAGGTATAATTTTTCCCATTGAAGAGGGGAGGTCTGTTGCTTGATTGACCTTCAGCCAGATTGTATGACAACACATTTGCGCCACTATTTTCTGCCATGAGGATCTTTACTCCAAGCTGCAAAGCTTGATCTCTTTGAGACCAAGCTCTGATACCAATTGATGGTTTCAGTGGCTAAGAGAAGGGGGTTGAATTTTAGCCCCCTTTTTCGGTGTTAACACTTGCTGAACTTCAGAGAAGACTTTTCTATTTTTGCTCGTCACTTAACACGAGCAACTTTGTTTTGTCTCGTCCCTTGCCACGAGACCTTTTGTTTTGTCTCGTCACTTGGCACGAGAAAATTCTGTCTTTTGCTCGTGTGTGATAGAAAACAGAAATGGAGTAGAAAGAGAAGAAGATTGCACCCAGATATATCCTGGTTCGGCTGCTAAGTGCAGTGCAGCCTACATCCAGTCTCCATCACAAACATGATGGAATTTCACTATAATCAATCTGATTACAACTTGTAAAGTGCTAACCCAACTTACAAGGGGATTCC
>NC_029775.3:117629010-117640214 GCF_000817695.3 Arachis duranensis
TTTTTCTTTTAATTTTGCACTCTCTGCCTTTTTCCGCTCTATGGCTTTTTCATTACAAACCTCACTTGTTTGCCTTTTTTCATGAGACTCAAGACATGACAAAATTAACCAGAAAAATACTAAACAGAATACATTGAAGGAGAAGAGAAAACTGTTAGCTCAGGTAGCTCTGAGAACTCTGTGCCTTGCACTCTCAAATTTTCTCCTTGCCTCAAACAGTGGTTGTTCCCCCTTTTTAAAGAAGAGGAAAGCCTCCACACTTGAAGCCAAAACCGAACTAACTTCTTTCTCCTTCAACAAACACAGAACCGGTTCGGCCACTCAGAGAGAGAAGAGATAACCATGCATTAACCAACATGCAATTACCTCTAGTCCTTTCTTGATCATCACCCTTCATCAATCCGGGCTCTCCATCCTTGGCTTGCTCTCCAAGATGGATTTCTGGCCCTTGATGCCTCATGATGATAATGACTTCATCTGCTTCAATCTCTGCCTTCAACCATCACTTCGCCACTCTAGCTACTCCCTGTGGTGGTTGAGCAGAATCAAAGACAAGCCATGCTTCAAGAATCTCCTCTAGCTGGCCGAATCTTATTCTTCCATTTTTGAGCATGAAAGGCTCAAGATAATCTCACCAAATCTATTCACATTTGGTGAATATCTTAGCCACAGCTCACTTTTATTTTGGTATATTTTCTTGCCATCATAGTGACGGTCTTGTAGCTTGTTCTCCCTTCCTTTCGGTAGCTTACATTTGCTTCCATGGCTGCCAATATTTTCTGTGCAATAACCGAAGAGAGAAAGAGATGAGAAAGAGAAGAAAGAATCGGAAGTAAAGCTATTTCAAAGTGATTAAATTAATTGATTGAAAATAGCTTGCTTTTACTTCCCTTAGTTGGCGTGTAGCAATGATGCCTTTAGTCAAATCAATCTTCTCTCACTTGCTTATGTTTCCAATGCATTAAATTAAATTTGAATTCCATCCAAAGTGAGGAATGGAATCTGTTGGAAGCATTTAACCATTTTTCTTTGCTTCTTGGGTTCGGTCAAAGCATGGAAACATTCATCAAAATTGGATTTGGGCCTTGTGACATTAAAATCAAAGCTGGCCCATTTGGATAACTTTTGCTTTCCTGATAAAATTAGTTTCGGATCAAGCATGGAAAGCACACAAGAAAGCATTTGTTTGGGCTTGCAACAATAATATTTATTCTGGCCCATTTAATAATTCAGCCTCTTGTAGCAATGCTGATTTTTAATTTTTGGGCTAGCAACATCTTTGTTTTTCGGCCCATAATAAAATCTGCACAACAAAATTATTAATTAAGCAAATATGAAGTAAGATCAAATTAATAATTTTGTAATTTATTATTTTTAATAATGTTTGTTCATCATCAAATTAAATTAGAGTTTTCCAAACTCATCAGATCCCATTTTTTATATGCTCGATCTGTAGGCCGAGACCAAATTTAGTTCTTCCAAGATCTTTCATCTCAAACTCTTCTTTTAGAGTTTTTATAATTGTTGGAATCTCTTCAAGAGGTCCAATGATATTTAAATCATCAACGTACACAGCAATTATAATGAATCCAGATGCAGTTTTCTTTATGAAAACACACGGACAGATATCATCATTCTTGAATTCGTTTTTGACCAGATACTCAGTAAGACGATTATACCACATTCGTCCAGATTGCTTTAGACCATATAAAGATCTTTGCAATTTGACTGAGTATAACCCTTGCGAATATTCATTGGATGGTTTAGATATCTTTAGTCCTTCAGGGACTTTCATATAGATATCCCGATCTAATGAGTCGTACAAATCAGCTGTTATCACATCCATTAAATGCATATGCAGTTTATGATATGCAGATAAACTGACCAAATAACGTAATGTTATCGCATCCACTACAGGGAAATACGTTTCTTCATAATCTATACTAGGCCTTTGTGAAAAACCTTGTGCCACAAGTCGGGCTTTGTAGCGCACAACTTCATTTTTCTCATTTCGTTTTCTCACAAATACCCATCGGTATCCAACAGGTTTTACATCTTCAGGTGTACGAACTACAGGTCCAAAGACTTCACGTTTTGCAAGTGAGTCTAATTCAGCCTTCGTGGCTTCTTTCCATTTTGGCCAATCATTCCTTTGTCGACATTCTTCGACTGATCTTGGCTCAAGATCCTTACTTTCATGCATGATATTTAATGCCACATTATATGCAAATATTTCATTGACAATTGTCTTATTTCGGTCTCATTTCTCTCTTGTAAAGACATAATTTATCGAGATCTCGTCATTTTCACAATTTTCAGGTACTTGAACGTCTTCTGGCATTAACATTATATCAGAATTTTGGACAACTGCAAGTGTCTCTACTATGTCTTTTTCAACAGGAATAGTATTTACCTCTTTTCGCTTTCGAAGATTTTTATCTTTGGAACTGACAGGCCTGCCACGCTTCTGGCGTGAATTTGCTTCAGTGGCTATTTGTCATACAAGGACATCAATTCGAATTAGGGCATTTTTCGCCCTGCCACGCTTCTGGCGTGAATTTGCTTCAGTGGCTACTTGTCCTACTGGGACATCAATTCGAATTGGGACATTTTCCGTTGGTATATAAGATTTGGTTATTCTCTTTGTATCGAAAAATGCATCAGGCAATTCATTTGCTATTCTTTGCAAATGTATAATCTTTTGAACTTCTAGTTCACATTGCCCTGATCGAGGATCTAAATGCATCAACGATGATGCATTCCAATTAAGTTCCTTTTCAGGAAGCTTATTCTCTCCCCCCTAATGTTGGAAATTTTGATTCATCAAAATGACAATCCGCAAACCGGACTTTAAATACATCTCCAGTTTGTATCTCAATATACCTCACTATAGAGGAAAAATCATATCCAACATATATCCCCAATTTTCTTTGGGGTCCCATTTTGGTGCGATTAGGTTATGCAATGGGAACATATATCGCACACCCAAATATTCTTAAATGGGAGACATTTGGTTGTTGACCAAAAGCTAATTGCATAAGAGAGAACTGATGGTAACTCGTTGGCCTCAAACGAATAAGTGCTGCGCCATGTAAAATAGCATGCCCAAGCAATTAATTGGAGTCGTTTAATAAGTGACTCTGCTAACCCATTTTGTGTGTGAACATAAACTACTGGATGTTCAACACTTATTCCATTAGCCATACAATAAGCATCAAAAGCTTGGGAAGTAAATTCACCAGCATTATCAAGACGAATTGCTTTGATTGGATTTTCTGGAAATTGTGCTTTTAATCGAATAATTTGAGCCAGTAATCTCGCAAACGCGAGGTTGCGAGAAGATAATAAGCACGCATGTGACCATCTCGAATATGCGTCTATCAGGATCATAAAATATCTAAAAGATTCACATGGTGGATGAATAGGTCCACATATATCACCTTTAATCCTTTCTAGGAATTCAGGGTACTCAAATCCAATCTTTACTGGTGATGGCTTTAAAATTAACTTTCCCTGAGAACATGCAGTATAACAAAATTCACTAGTTTTAAGAATCTTCTGGTTCTTTAGTGAATGTCCATGAGAGTTTTCAATAATTCTCCTCATCATGGTTGTTCCCGAATGACCCAATCTATCATGCCAAGTTATGGATTCATTTGGGTTAGTAAACTTCTGGTTTACAATGGCATGTGATTCAATTGCACTAATCTTTGTATAATACAACCCAGATAAAAGTGAGGATAACTTTTCTAATATAATCTTTTTATTTGAATCATGAGTTGTGATAAAGATAAAGCCATATTTTTCCTTCGTCGTCATCTTGAAGTATGATTGAAAAATGAATATCTCACATTAAAGGATCATGCAGATCTGTGGAAAGACCTTGAAAAAGGTATAATCATGAAAAAACGGTGATACTTCCTCAAGCCCGATATGTTAGAGAAAATTTTCTCGACCTTCCATGCCTCTCAAATGTGCTCCTGCAGCAGCAGTATCGAGAAAAAAATTTAAAAATATTCTGAGTTAATTTCTTGCTTTCTTGTTGCTGAACGCAACAATGAGTTACTTTTGAGAAATCATGAAGCGCGCCCAGCTGGTGCCTCCCCATTTCCTGAAGTAAATGCGGCAAATTATAACCCCAGAAGAGGTAAATGGCAAGATTTTGATAACAAGAAAAATTATGGAAGGAAAAGAAATTATGTTCACAAGAAAGATCTCACTAGAAGTGGGATAAAAAAAGAAATAATGGGCAAAGTATATCAATTGAGGATAAATGCTTTCGTTGTGGTGGAAATGGCTATTGGTCACGTACCTGTCGTACCCCAAGGCACCTAGTTGATCTTTATCAAGTATCCTTGAAAAGGGATGACAAAGAAAAGAAAACAAATTTTGTTTCAAATGATGAAAATTCCACCACTCATTATGATGTATCTAATTTCTTTAAGGATTCTGAAGGTAATATTGGCTATTTGATCAATGATGGAATAGTTTGATATGTGTATGTGTTTGTTAAGTATTCATGTGAATAATTTGACTGTGCATGTATTTCTACTCATTTTATAATTATCATTTATTTTTGAAGAAAAATGGCAAGGACATATTCTGAAGATATTTGTCTTGCGGATAGTGCAAGTTTGCACACTATTCTTAAAAGTGATATATATTTTACCCATCTTGTGCCAAAAGAAGAATATGTTAATACTATTATTGGCTCGGGCAATATGATAGAAGACTCTGGAAGAGTTATAATTTTGTTTCCTGAAGTCTTCCTAAAATTTGATAAGAGTCTCGTGCTGATAACGTGTTATAAAATAACTAAATAAATAAATAAAGAAGATGTAACAAATATAATATAAATAAATATAAAGAGAGTAAAAGAAGTATTACAACATAAAAGATATATACAGAGAGAGAGTTATTTTATTGATATGTTGTAGTGTAATATCAACGGAGGCTTAACCTCCTTTTATAGGCATATAGAAGGAATATTTTCAACCTTCATTAATTTCATTCTCTCTTGAGAATGTAATCCTCATAGGGGTGGAAACAGGCCAGGCCAGGCTAGGCTTTGCTCTTAACAGGCCAGGCCTGTCATATAGTTGATTGGCCTGAGCCTGTAGCATGTTATAGGTTCTTTATAAAGTACTAGGCCTGGCCTGTTATTCAGTCTGGCCTGGCCTGAAGTCTGTTAAAAGGCCTGATCATTTTTTTTATAAAAATAAAAATATTATTTAAAAAATTTATTTTTTAATAAAAATAGTTATATGTAATATGTCATATATTTAATATTTATATATATATTTAATTATATTTTAACATGTCCAGGCAGGCCTATAAGACTAATTAGTAAGTCTGGGCCTGGCCTATTAATGTATTAAGCCTTTTAAAAGAGTCTAAATCTGTACCTATTTTATAACAGGCCAAGTCAGGTCAAGCCAAATACAGGCCAGACTGTAGACCCCTGGCAGGCCGCCTGATCTTTTTCCACCCCTAAATCCTCATAAAGAAAATGGGCATCCACGCCCCATACTTATCATAACTTAAATTAATTTTTTATCAATAAAACTGAAAGGTACGTAAGAAATAATAAATATATATCTTATTATCTTAATCATAAATTATGATTTCATTAATATGTATAATAAAAATACATTTTAAGATACTAATTTAAAATGTTTTTATAGTAAATTTAACTTTTTTATATATTTATTAAAGTAAAATATTAAAAAAATTATATTGATAATAATCTTAATATGTGTTTTAACTTTAAACCTAATGTATTAAGATGCTGTGATGTGATTTTTCTTAAGAAGAGTCTTGGTTTGTGGTTTCTCTGTCGTCCATTAATTGTGACAAAGAATGGGATAATTAAGAAGTGAATAAGCTTTTGTTGGTTCAATGGTTCCCTTTGAATTTGCTGCCAATAAAATCTAAACATCAATATAATTAACACACTAATCATAATGTTATTTAATCACCCTCTTATACACTGCATTAAAAAAGAAAATAAAATAAAGTAAACGGAAAAACCTGTATGAAGAATGAGAAGGCAAATATATGTGGTCCATGTCGATTATGGGCCCACTGAATTTGAGCTCCAACTACATTTTGTTGAACAGCTTTTATATCTCTCTCTACAACTCATGAAACATGAACTCAACTCACTTAACTTGTCACCGACTCCGTGGACTCTTCTTGAGTGTAAGGTAAGAAAATCAAATCAAATCCCAGATCTCAATCACTGCCTTGTAATTTTGTACATTCCACTTTGGATCCACTTCATTTCAGTTGCTTTCTCAATCTTGTTGACTGCTTGTACTTCATCAATTGTGTTTTCATGTTAGACTTAATTAGTTAATTATCATCGTTATTTGGTTTGATGATTGGTGCTACATGAAACTGTCATTGCATGTGTAATTTTGTTGCATATTCTTCTGTGTTTTTCATTCTTTTATGATATGATGTTGTTGCACTTGATTTCATTGGTTGTAAGAGTCCTTGGAAAATGAAAATCTTGGCTTTTTCCTATGGGATCTATGTGCTTTTGATAATTGAAATATGAGAATTCCAGAATGGTTGTTGGGATCTATGTGCTTTTGATTGCTTTGTATGATACAAGATTGCCATTTTCATCTCATCCCTCCGGGATGTGAAACCCTTTTCAATCATTTCTTTTCCAGACAATTATATGATTGGAAGAGTTTCAAGTGTACCGGAAACACCGGTGTTCCAGTTGTTTTAACCGTTTATCTGAATTATAAAAAATATATATAATATATATTAATTAAAATCAACGGTTAAAACAACTAGAACTCAGTGTTCCCAGTACACGGTACACTTGAAATTTTTCCTATATGATATAGGCATCTATGACTATGACTATGACTATGAATATCCCCTGCTTTTTCTGTTTCATAAGCTGATTCCTTTCATGATTTTGTAAATGTTGGACACTAGATTTCTCAACAAAGTAAATGTGCAATGCAGGTTTAGTCACACAAAGTTCTAAACCAACTGGAAATGGGTCGCGGGGTCAGTGCCGGTGGTGGTCAAAGCTCTTTGGGCTATCTCTTTGGCAGTGGAGAAACCGCGGCCGCCAGCAATGTCCAAAGAGCAAGCAGTCATGGTCAGCCTGCAAATGGTGGACATACTCCTTCTAATGTGCATACTGCATCACCACCAACTGAGAAGCAAATTCCGGCCGGAATTCCAGGGACTCTTACCAACAATTACCACCGGGCCGAAGGACAGAACTGCGGCAATTTTCTCACAGTACACCCCTTGTCAACTTTTTTATTAAATTTTTTTCAATTGGACTGCATAATTTACTTCACGGTAGAGTATGTTAGCCTAGAAAGTTCTAGAATACTTGGCAGTTTTGTGTTATAATAGATAGGATTGAACATTTCTTATTTATCATTGAATAACAGTAATGAGTAATGTTTGCAAAAAGTAATGAAGAACTTACATGCATCTCTACAAGTTAAGACAGGATCAGAAATTAATCTGAACCATGTTAATATCAGCTTGAATTGTGAGTAATGGAAATTCTGTTCTCTTTCATTTCGAGAATATGTTAATTATCAGGGGTTTCTTAGATGACTTATTTGATGTTGCATCTTAACCAAAATTTTTGGCCCAATTTAAATCATAGGAATTTCCACTTACTACGGAAAAGACACTCAATAGATCTGTGTCTCCTCCGTTTATTACACAATTGAGTTTGTTTCATGTTTCCGTTTTGTATTCTCCTTGGTAATGATCATTAGTAGCAATGGTGTTATTGATGGTTTGAATTTTGGGTGCAGGATCGACCATCTACGAAGGTTCATGCTGCCCCAGGTGGTGGATCTTCCTTGGGTTACCTCTTTGGTGGTCCTCCTCCTAGTGGGAACTAATTCATGTGTGTGGGAGGGTGCTTCTTCATTCTCACTGCGGTGTGTAAAATGAATACAAGTGTCTTTGTGTTGAGATCCAAAGTTATGGACTTGTTCCATGTGTAATTGATTTCTACATTGCCTTGACAATGCTGGTGCTCTGATATAGCTTAAGCTATGCTTATCAGTGATCAATAGTGTTCTCTTTTCTTTTCTTAATGAAATTGTCTATGCATTTAATTCCCTATATATTGTTCCCTTCTCTTAATTATGTGTGTCATGGAACAACTCGTAGGTCCAAATCTTGATGGAGAAATGTTATACAACTAACAAAATTTATTAATTTTTAGTTAATATTTGGTTATCAATTCTAAACATTAAAGATTAAATTTTAAATCTTAAACCGTCAAACTGAAAGAATCGATTATGATCAAATCTTCAATCCTGTAATTCGGCCATCTACAATTCGATTAGTTCTCACGATTGCTTTATCCAAAGGCTGGTAGTTTTGACAATTCGACTTCAATAATGTCTTTTATAATGGCAAATTGAATGAGAAAGTGTACATGCTTCAATCTCCAGGAATTTGTTTACACAAGATCATCTATGGCCTCAAATAGACACCAAGGAATTTGTTTCTTACACTTAGTTCCACTCTTTATTGCTTTGGTTTTAAGAACACAAAATCTGACACATACCTCTTTGTTCGTTTCTCTTCTTTATCTTATGTTTATATCTTAGTTTACATTGATGATATATTCATTATAGGAAACAATGATGCCGAAATTTCGAAATTGGTACTACAATAATTAAAGTCAACTTTTTTCTCTCAAGGACCTAGGACAACTACATTATTTCCTAGGCCTCGAAATTTCGTATCCAACTAAAGATGAACTACATATTTCGCAAAACAGGTATATAAAAGACTTGCTGCACAAGACTAGTATGGAACATTCCAAAGGTGTTCCCACTCCATTGTTATCATCTTTAAATATGACTGCAACAAGGAGTGATCTTTCTGATAAACCAACCATGTATAGGTCAGTTGTTGGGAGTTTTCAGTATGCATGCAACACTTACACATCCTGAGATTGCATACTCAGTGTCAGTGAATTGTGTAAGCCAGTTCATATAGAGACCATTCCAACAAAACCGGACAGCAGTGAAACGCATATTGCATTACCTGTCCGGTTGTGCCTCTAATGGATTGCTCTTTTCACGTAGTATTGATTTTTGTATTCTTGCTTTTTTAGATAGTGACTTAGCGAATGATCTGGACTATCGAAAATCAACAAGTGACTTCTACATATATGTAGGATCCAACCTCATCTCCTGGTTGAGCCGCAAGCAACACACAATAAGCAAATCATCATTCGAGGTGGAATATCGTTGTTTGGCCGACACAAACTCTAAATTATGTGAACTGAGAAGCTCTGCGAGGGAATTGCACATTATACCACTCATGTTCCTCCAATCATTACTTGTGACAACCTAAGTGTTGCGCTTCTTTATTGTTCATAGTAGGTCGTCTAAACACTTTGAGGTTGACCTACATCATGTTAGAGATCAAGTGATTAGCAAAAACTTGTATATTGTCCATATTTCATTCTTTTCTCAGATGTCTGTGGTGATCCGAATTAAGTCATGATTGATGCTCAAAGGATAAGTCTTTCAACAAGTCAGGCAATCAAATTTACAAAAAAACGAAAAGAGTCTTTTCTATTTTTAAAACCTTATCAACACATAGATTATCTTCGTGTATCAATAATAAGCATTCATCTCTAATAATAAACAACAGCAATAATATATCCCAATTATACCCATAAACTAAACAATATCAAAAGTCGCATTATATATTTTAAGTTAATAATTAAAGCATATAGTTGAATCCATAATCTTACATAACCAAATCATAATTATTATTTAGAGAGTTTGAAATTCAAAATAACATAACTTACACAAAATTCTGCCTGCAATACAGAGCATTGATATAATTTAAATTTTAGCGCAAAAGTTCCACCACATACAAGCATAGTCATTGGATAGAAGAAGAGCTCACCAAAATAACAAAGATATACGGTGGGACAGGTGGAATGGAATCTGAATTGACACCTGTCTCTAAAAAACATGAGAACATAATAGAATGAGTTTTGCAACTCAAAGTAAATATTATATAACTATAACACACACAAGACATTTTTTTTTTAGAGATGAGAAATTCATATTATGCAAATATGCAAATAAATAGATAAGTAATTAAATGAATGAATTGACATGGGAGTTTTTATTCCAGAAATAAAATAAAATCGAATATTACACACTTGAACGACTCCATCTCTAATGGTAGTCTTTTTTTCTAGTGTCCGAGCGGTAATACATACATATTTAACGTGTGACCTACATGTTAAGCTAGCAATACCCATGCTAACTTATGTTTGAGCCAAATACATTTAGGTTAACGTCATAATTGTTGTTAACTATATTTTTTTTAATTAAAGCCTCCCAAACCAATTCAAAACAAATTTATGATGTCTATAACATATT
This sequence comes from Arachis duranensis, assembly GCF_000817695.3. Lineage (NCBI taxonomy): Eukaryota > Viridiplantae > Streptophyta > Magnoliopsida > Fabales > Fabaceae > Arachis > Arachis duranensis. The sequence goes on from NC_029775.3 coordinate 117,639,432, forward strand.
ACTAAATTCCATGATAACTCAAATATATATAAGTATGCATACTAAAAATCAAATTAAAGCAAAATAAAGTCAATTAAAAAAAAATATGTATGCTCTTCAAAATATACGAATATCATCTCGTGTGTACTTTTATAAAATTATGAGTTTTTCAAAAATTAATGTTCATTCCAATAATTCAAAAATTACAACAATTAAATATTTTTTAAATGCTAAAAATAATGATTCATTTTAAATATTGATAGTAATATACTTAAAAATAATTATGGGCATAATATCACTCACAATTTAGTTTTAAAGAACCAAAAATAATTTTGAGTGCACTATCAAACTATCAAATAATGTCTAATAACTCTATAATTCTAAAAATATGATCATAATAATAACATCTATGAGCTAATAATGTTGTCAATTAACATAATCTTACTCAATTTGACAAAAAAATTTAAATTTTTTAACCTTAATAACTCTAGTTTGAATTTTGCATACCTATAAGCATAAAAATGATAAAAAATAAAGAAATAGGTAATTATTAAACCAAAAAATTATTTTGAAGTCTCAAAAATGGCGAAAAGTTAAAATTTGAAGTTCTTCTCTCATCTACTAAACTTGTATTCTATTAATCAAATTTTAAAATGATAATTTTTTTTGGTATAAGTAATATATTAAAATAAAGTTAAAATAGAAGAATAAAATAAAATTTAATATGTTGTAGTTTGAATAAGAATTTTAGGATGAAGATGATAAAATAAAAGGAGAGATAAAAGAGAAAAAAGGATTTGAGTT
>NC_029775.3:117640375-117654990 GCF_000817695.3 Arachis duranensis
AATGGTGTTGTAAAATAAATAAAAAAGCTATAATAAATATAAAATAAAAAAATATAAATATATTCTTATCTCACTATAAGTAATTTTTATATTTACTAATATTATAGATACTTTAGTTTAAAACTAAAGAGAGATAAAAGAGAGAAAATATTTGTATAATAAGAGAGAAGAGAAGATTGTTTTTTATTAATGTGTATTGCTTCAATCGTAGCTTCTCTTATTTATACATGTAACAAGACTTGATTTTTAAACTTCATTTATTTTGATTCTGTCGTGAAAAGAGGTTCCTTCGGTATTGAGAAGGTTGCCCCACATGGTCATCCATATCTTTATCACAACACTTCTCTTTGGATGACCATTTAGTATTATTGCCTCGTTAAAATCTTACTAAAAAAAATCCAATGGGAAAAAACCTTAGTGAAGGAAAAAGAGTACAATATCCTTTAGTAATAGGGACTGCCTTATTAAAAACCTTGTCAAAAAAAACCCAATGGGAAAAAATACCAGACGAAGGAAAAAAGAGTACAGTCTCCCCCTCTTGTCGACATCATTTAATGTCTCGAAATCGGCGCATCCCAATCTCATGTACCAATCTTTCAAAGGAGGATTTTGGGAGTGATTTTATAAATAAATCTGCCAGATTGTCACTTGAGCGGATCTGTTGGACATCAATTGTCCCTTGATTTTGAAAATCATGAGTGAAGAAGAATTTGGAAGAAATATGCTTTGTTCTATCACCTTTGATGTATCCGCCTTTAAGTTGAGTAATACGTGCTGTATTGTCTTCAAACAGGACAGTTGGAGTTATCTTATGATCAATTAGTCCACATGATGACAGAATATATTGGATCAGACTCCTGAACCAAAAACACTCGCGACTAGCTTCATGAATCGCTAGTATTTCGGCATGATTAGAGGAGGTTGCTGCTATCGTCTATTTCATGGACCTTCATGATATAGTTGTACCACCATATGTGAACAGGTATCCTGTTTGAGATCTCCCTTTGTGTGGATCAGATAAGTATCCAGCATCTGCATAGCCAACTAGTTGTGACTTGGATCCATAGGGATAAAATAATCCCATATCTATCATTCCATAAAGATATCGAAAGATTTGTTTGATTCCACTCCAATGTCTTCTGGTTGGAGAGGAACTATATTTTGCTAGTAAATTCACAGCAAATGATATATCGGGTCGTGTATTATTAGCAAGATACATTAGCGCTCTAATGGCATTAAGATATGGTACTTCAGGACCAAGGATATCTTCATTCTCTTCTTTAGGACGGAATTGATCCTTTTCCACATCCAAAGATCTTACGATCATTGGGATACTCAAGGGATGTGACTTATCCATATAAAATCTTTTCAAGATCTTCTCTGTGCATGTTGTTTGATGAATAAATATCCCATTTTTTATATGCTCGATCTGCAAGCCGAGACAAAATTTAGTCTTTCCAAGATCTTTCATATCAAACTCTTCTTTTAGAGTTTTTATAATTGTTGGAATCTCTTCAGGAGTTCCAATGATATTTAAATTATCAACGTACACAGCAATTATAATGAATCCAGATGTAAATTTTCTTATGAAAACACATGGACAGATATCATCATTTTTTAATCCATTTTTGGCCAGATACTCAATAAGACGATTATACCACATTCGTCCAGATTACTTTAGACCGTATAAAGATCTTTGCAATTTGACTGAGTATAACCCTTGTGAATATTCATTGGATGGTTTAGATATCTTTAGTCATTCAGGAACTTTCATATAGATATCACGATCTAATGAGTCGTATAAGTAGGCTGTTACCAGATCCATTAAATGCATATGCAGTTTATGATATGCAGATAAACTGACCAAATAACGCAATGTTATCGCATCCACTACAGGGGAATACATTTCTTCATAATCTATACTGGACCTTTGTAAAAAACCTTGTGCCACAAGTCAGGCTTTATAGCGCACAACTTCATTTTTCTCATTTCGTTTTCTCACAAATACCCATCGATATCCAACAGGTTTTACATCTTCAGGTGTACGGACTAGAGGTCCAAAGACTTCACGTTTTGCAAGTGAGTCTAATTCAGCCTTCATGGCTTCTTTCCATTTTGGCCAATCATTCATTTGTTGACATTCTTCGATTGATATTGGCTCAAGATCCTTACTTTCATGCATGATATTTAATGCCACATTATATGCAAATATTTCATTGACAATTGTCTTATTTCTGTCCCATTTCTCTCCTATAAAGACATAATTTATCAAGATCTCGTCATTTTCACAATTTTCAGGTACCTAAACGTCTTCTGGCGTTAAAACTATATCAAAATTTTGGACAACTGTAGGTGTCTTTACTATGTCTTTTTCAACAGGAATCGTATTTACCTCTTTTCTTTTTCAAGGATTTTTGTCTTTGGAACCAACAGGCCTGCCACGCTTCTGGCGTGAGTTTGCTTCTTATTCTCTCCCCCTAATGTTGGAAATTTTGATTCATCAAAATGACAATCCGCAAACTGAGCTTTAAATACATCTCCAGTTTGTATCTCAAGATACCTCACATAGAGGGAGAATCATATCCAACATATATCCCCAATTTTCTTTGGGGTCCCATTTTGGTGCGATTAGGTGGTGTAATGGGAACATATATCGCACACCCAAATATTCTTAAATGGGAAACATTTGGCTGCTGGCCAAATGCTAATTGCATAGGAGAGAACTGATGGTAACTCGTTGGCCTCAAAGGAATGAGTGCTGCGGCATGTAAAATAGCATGCCCTCAAACCGAGGTTGGAAGATTTGTTCTCATAAGTAAGGGTCTAGCAATTAATTGGAGTGTTTAATAAGTGATTCTACTAACCCATTTTGTGTGTGAACATAAGCTACTGGATGTTCAACACTTATTCCATTAGCCATACAATAAGCATCAAATGCTTGGGAACTAAATTCATCAGCATTATCAAGACAAATTGCTTTTATTGGATTTTCTGGAAACTATGCTTTTAATCGAATAATTTGAGACAGTAATCTCGCAAACGCCAGGTTGCGAGAAGATAATAAGCACACATGTGACCATCTCGAAGATGCGTCTATTAGGACCATAAAATATGTAAAAGATCCACATGGTGGATGAATAGGTCCACATATATCACCTTGAATCCTTTCTAGAAACTTAGGGGACTCAAATCCAATATTTACTGGTGATGGCCTTAAAATTAACTTCCCTTGAGAACATGCAGCACAACAAAATTCACTAGATTTAAGAAATCTTCTGGTTCTTTAGTGAATGTCCATGGGAGTTTTCAATAATTCTCCGCATCATGGTTGTTCCCGGATGACCCAATCGGTCGTGTCAAGTTATAAATTTATTTGGGCTAGTAAACTTCTGGTTTACAGTAGCATGTGATTCAATTGTACTAATTTTGGTATAATATAACCCAGATGAAAGTGAGGGCAACTTTTCTAATATAACCCTTTTATTTGAATCATGAATTGTGATACATAAGAACTCATGATTTCCCTCATTCATTGTTTCAATATGATATTCATTTCGGCGAATATCTTTAAAGCTCAACAAGTTCCTCAGAGACTTGGTAGATAATAGTACATTATTTATTATAAATTTTGTTCCTCCAGGAAATAAAATTATAGCTCTTTCGGAGCCTTCTATCACATTGTCTGAGCCAATAATAGTATTAACATATTCTTCTTTTGGCACCAGATGGATAAAATATATATCACTTTTGAGAACAGTATGCGAACTTGCACTATCCGCAAGGCATACATCTTCATTATATATCCTTGCCATTTTCTTCAAAGACAAATAATAATAATAAAATGAGTAGTAATACATGCACAGGTAAATTGAAGATTTGATCGGAATTATTTTTTTAAAAAATACTATACATAAAAATAATGTCATATACTGAAATTTTATTTTAAAACTTGACACATTTAATTATTTCAAAATTCATAAACATTAATATTTCATTACTTATATACATCATATTTGAAACTTGAATACGTAGAAAATAAAATTTAATAACAAGTTTCTTACATTATTTATTTACATGAATACTTAACAATCTCACATATTAAACTATTCCATCATTGATCAAATGACCAATATTTCCTTCAGAATCTTCAAAGAAATCAGATACATCATAATGAGTGGTGGAATTTTCAGCATCATTTGAAACAAAATTTGTTTTCTTTCCTTTGTCATCCTTTTTCAAAGATGCTTGGTAAAGATCGACTAGGTGCCTTGGGGTACGACAGGTACGTGACCAATGGCCCTTTCTACCACAACGGAAACACTTATCCTCTGTTGATTTATTTTGCCCAATATTTCTTTCTTTATCCCACTTCAGGTGAGATCCTCTCTTTTGAATATAATTCCTTTTCTTTCCATAATTTTTCTTGTTATTAAAATCTTGCCATTTACCTCTTCTGGGGTGATGATTTGCCGCATTTACTTCAGAAAATGGGGCGGCGCTAGCAGGTCACGCTTCGTGATTCTTTAAGAGCAACTCATTGTTGCGTTCAGCAATAAGAAGGTAAGAAATTAACTCAGAATATTTTTTAAACCATTTTTCTCGATACTGCTGTTGCAGGAGCACATTTGAGGCATGGAAGGTTGAGAAAATTTTCTCCAACATATCATGGTCAATTATCTTTTCTCCACAAAATTTCATTCGTGAGGTGATTCGAAACATTGCAGAATTATATTCATTTATGGATTTAAAATCTAGTAAACGCAAGTGCATTCATTCATATCGGGTTTGAGAAAGTATCACTATTTTTTTATGATTGTACCTTTCTTCAAGGTCTTTCCAAAGATCTGCAAGATCTTTTAATGTGAGATATTCATTTTTCAATCCTTCGTCAAGATGACGACGAAGAAAAATCATGGCTTTAGCTTTATCCTTCTAGGATGCATTATTTTCAGCTTTAATGGTATCTCCAAGATCCATTGAATCAAGATGGATTTTAGCATCTAATATCCATGATAAATAATTGTTTCCAGATATATCAAGAGCATTAAATTCAAGATGAGAGAGCTTCGACATAATGAAAATTTGTTACTTGAGTCTTTCTAAAAATTTGATCAGAGTCTCGTGCTGATAACATGTTGTAAAATAAATAAGGAAGCTATAACAAATGTAAAATAGAGAAATATAAATATGCTCTTATCTCACTATAAGTAATCTCTATATTTACTAATATTATAGATACTTTAGTTTAAAACTAAAGAGAGAAAAAAGAGAGAAAATATTTGTATAATAAGAGAGAAGAGGAGATTGTCTTTTATTGATGTGTATTACTTCAACCGTAGCTTCTCTTATTTATACATGTAACAAGACTTGATTTTCAAACTTCATTTATTTTGATTCTGTCTTGAAAAGAGGTTCCTTTAGTATTGAGAAGGTTAGCCCACGTGGTCATCCGTATCCTTATCACAACAAATGATAGTTAAATTTAATTTTGTTATCTTAGTTAGTATTAGTCTTAGCTCCCTTCATAGCAACACGTATATCTATTGTTGGAATAAATAATTTTATTAATCTAGATCATATATATTGAATCACCAAAAATATATCATAATGTGGAAGCATATCTTTACTTATAAAAGTCAGAAATTGATGGAAGGATTTGGATCTTGTGGTTCTTTCAATCTTTCTTAACCAAAGTCTTTTGTATTCTTAGGTGGCTGAATTGTAACTTTTCTGATGGGGAAAGAGCACAAAGGTGGCTTTGGTATATTGGGACCGAAACTCACTATTTATATTTGAGCATAGAACCCATTAAACCCTGAAACCCAAATAAAATAGTATCTAAAGTCCAAAAAATAATATATCTAAAATCCAAAAGATAATTATCTAAATTCCAAAAGATAATATCTAATTTTATTCTCATTTAATTCCAAATAAAAAATAATTATGACTTATTCATTTTAGCATTTATATCAATAAATGAGATCACCATTATATAAGTCATTTAATTTGAAATAGCATAATTTGTGATTATTATAATTAATATATGTATTGCCCACAAACAAATTAGGAAATTAAAATAATTTCCTAACAATCTCCTACTTGGACTATACATATATTCTTTCTTGACATAATCACATCTTATAAACTATATGCGTGCATCTGAATGTTATTTCTCTCATTACTTTAACAATTTGGTCCGTCTCATACATTAGATATGGAGCTACCGCAGCTTTTATCACATTAATGTCGTGACTAAACCACGACAATCACCATCCTAATATACTTAACGACATAGATCAAATTTGGATGAGTAATATGAAAATTACATGCCAAGTGATCTCATGCATGTCTATTTTCAGCTGGTCCAATTTTAAAAACTTTATTGAGATCAAACACAAAAATATTTCACCTAACATGAAATAAACCATCAACTTAATTCTACAGAAAGTAATTCAATTATCTGTCATAGGACATATAGCATAAAATAAACTCCCACTAAACCAAGGCATCACAAATATTGACACTCATCCGAGCAGTGTGCTCATGAAAGACTTTAGGGATCAATTCCTTGGTTAACGAGTCTACTAGCATATACTCTGTTCCTATATGTTCTATGAAAATCTGTTTTTCTTAAACTTTCTCCTTAACAACTAAGAACTTGATGTCTATATGCTTTGATTTTGTCAAACTCTTATTGTTTTTGAAGTATAGTATTATTGACTTATTGTTACAAAATATCTTTAATGGTCTTTCAATGTCATCTACTATGAAGCTCATTGACAAAGTTTCGCAACCATATGCCACGAAATCGGAATCAGAGTACCCAATGCTCTCCAAATTTTCTGATCTCTGATAAGTAAGCATGTAATCCTTTGTTCTCTTTAGATAACACATTACGCGTTTAACAACTATCTAATTATCTATGTACGGATTGCTCAAGTATTTACCTAACACTCCTAGTATAAATGATACATCAGAATGTGTGCAGACTTGAGTATACATTAAATTCCCTAGTGCTAATGTATAAGGTTTATCATGCATTGCTGTCTTCTCAAGATCATTTTTGGGCATTGCTTGAGACTAAACTTGTCTTCTTTAACTACGGGTGTGTCCATTGGTCTACAACTTTTCATGACATATCTACTTAAAATCTTTTTTTTATATAGTTCTTTTGTGATAATCCAAGAATACCTTGAAAGCGATCTCTTAGTATCTCGATTCCTAATACAAAAGGGGCATCACCAAGATCTTTCATTTCAAATTTGTTCGATAGAAATTTCTTAGTTTCATGCGACAAGCCTATATCGTTACTGGCAAATAGAATGTCATCAACATATAAGACCAAAAATATATATTTACTCCCACTGAACTTGCGGTATACATATTTATCTATAATATTTATCTCAAAACCATATGAGGTAATGCCTTAAACTTGTGATACCATTGACGGGAAGCTTGTTTGAGATCATAGATGAATTTTCTCCTCCTTTTTTTTTGTTGGATTTCCTTAATGGTACTTCTTGAGTTTGTTGAGCTTGCTGTATGGGTTGGGGTCGAGGAGGATTCTCATCATTTTTTTTGTACTGTAGCAGTATCTTAAGCAACAACAATGTTCTCATTATTCTCTTGTACTATAACTGAATCTACAGTAGAATTCTCATTGTACTCTTGTACTATAATTGTATCTTGAACAATAATAGGCACAAGGACCCGATCATTGTCAGTTTAGAATCCTCATCAAAAGCAACATTCCTAGTATTTTCTTTACCCCTCCCAAACTCAACATCTTCAAGAAATCTTGCATTTCCCGTTTCAAAAATAGACTTTGATGCAAGTTTGTAAAACTTGTACCCCTATGAACGCTCAGCGTAACCAATAAAGTAGCAACTAATTGTCATTGAGTCCAATTTTTTTTCATGCGGGCTATAAGGTCGCGCCTCAGCTAGACATCCCCAAAAATGCAAATGCCTTATACTGGGCCTTTTTCCTGTCCAAATTTCATAAGGGGTTTCGCTAACTACTTTGCTTGATACCCTATTAAGAATATACACTGCGATCTTTAAGGCTTCTCTCCATAGTGATTCAGGCAAGGAAGAATGACTAATCATACTTCCCACCATGTCCTTAAGAGTATGGTTCCTGCACTCTGCAATACCATTCATGCTAAGTTTTTTTGGCATGGTTTATTACAAAATAATACCGCACTCCTCTAGGAAAAGAGAAAAAGGCCTGGAACGTTGCTCACCTGAACCGTCATATTTTTCGTAGTATTCACCACCACAATTAGATTTGACAGCTTTAATTTTCTCCCCAAGTTGAAGTTTAACTTCAGCTTTGAAAGACTTAAAAACATCCAAGACTTGAGACTTTTCAAGAATTAAATATAGATACTCGTAACGAGAGTAATCATCTATGAACGTGATAAAGTACTGTTGTCCATTCCAAGAGACAGTAGGGAATGTGCCACATATATCGGTATGTATCAGTTCTAAGACATATTTAGCTCTATCAGCACCTAATTTTCTTTTATTTGTCCTTTTTCCCTTTATGCACTCAATACAGACTTCAAAGTCTGCAAAATTTAAGGGTCCAAGAATTTTATCCGACACGAATCTCTGAATTCTTTGTTTAGAGATGTGACCTAGGCGTTTGTGCCATAATGATGCCAAATTCTCATTTAATTTTCGTTTTGTACTTGTCTGTAGTATTTCATTATTATAGGAATCCAAATCAAACATATATAGATTATCCACCAAACAACCAGAGTAAATATTATTCGAATTATAAAAGAGAGTGACTTTATTGTTTCCGAATGAATAAAAATAACCTGATTTGTCCAAACGAAAAACAAAAACTAAATTCTATCTAAATGACAGTGCATAAAATGTCTCTAATAAATCCAAGTAAAATCCACTCGTGGAACATAATCTTAAGGTTCCCATAGCTTCGACTGCAACTATATTGTCGTCTGCCACATAGATGTATCTTTCAGCATCACTTGGCGGTCGGCTCCACAGATAACCCTGATAATAACACTTACATGAGTAGTAGTAGCAGAATCTACCCACCAAGTATCAACAGGTGCATAACTTAAACTAGTCTCAGAACAAACGAAAGTAAGAATTGTATCATTTTTTACACGCCAAGTGGCATATTTGGTATAATTCTTATTCATGTGTCCAATCTTCTTACAGAAGAAAGAAACTTGATCCTATTTCTTAGCCTTTTCTGCTAAGAAGGCACATCCGCAGTAGTATCACGCTTTCTTTTATACTGAGAAAATGAAGTCATGTGAGCACTGTCAGTCTTATCTTGCTATAGCCTCTCTTCTTCTTGCACAGAGTGAGATATAAGCTCATTTAAAGACCAAGTGTCCTTCAAAGTGTTATAACTCACTTTGAATTGCCTAAAGTGTACAGGAAGGGGGATCAAAATGAAATACGCGAGTAAATTTTCAGACAACTCTAACTTTAGTGCTTTTAATTTTGAAGCAAGATGAGACATTTTCATAATGTATTCCCTTATGTTCCCTTTACCTTTATACCTCATGGAGACAAATTTGCTCAAAAGACTACTTGCCTCCGCCTTGTCATTCTTAACAAAGAATTTTTTAACATCTTTCAAGAACTGTTTGGCATCTTTATCCTCAGTAATTGAGCCTCAAGATGCCTCAGGAATTGAGCATTTCATGATCATAATGCTCATTCGATTGGATCTCTCCCACTTCTCTATTTTAACCTCGTTGAGATTTTCTGGAGTAGAAGTAGGTTTCTCCTCTCGAAGAGCTATATCCAAATCCATACAATCGAGGACAATCTCCACAATATCCTTCCAAACTTTAAAGTTTGAACCATTCAACATAGGAATACTGCTAATTTATGCAGAAACATTGGTAGTTGAAGGCATAGTTTCTGGATTACAACAAAAGAATATGCAGTAAAAATTAGTTAAATAATGGAAAAAAGTCCATATTGAGATATCTAGAACAATATTAATTTTCAATCTTTGGATAGAAAATTAACTATAAGTGATACTCTCATTGTAGTAATCAAATATTGTCAAACTTTCTGTCACACATTAAACCTTTCTTTGGACCGACTGAATGCGCACATGGAAACTTAAACTTCGTAACCTATTTATTATCGCAAATATTTTTTTATTAATTGGCCAAACAATAACCTTGTTTTGGGCCGATTATTGACCGCATAATTAATAGAAAATAAACAAAAGTATGCAATGCTTATTAATAAAGGCATAGAATCCTATAATTAATATACAGATATGCTATATAAATATAAACGATACTAATTGATCTAAATTGATTCTAATGATTCTCTAACATCCCCCCTCAAACTCAAGTGGGAGATAAGGATACCAGCTTGAGTTTGGATAACAAAGTTCGAAAACAAGTCGGGTGGTGAGCTTTCGTGAAGATATCAGCAGTCTGATCCAGTGTTCCAACAGCAATGAGACGAACATCATCAATAAGGATACGTTGCCGAACAAAGTGACAATCAATTTCAATGTGTTTGGTGCATTCATGAAACACATCATTATGTGCAATCTGAATAGCACTGCGATTATCGCAAAAAATATCAGTAGCGGACGATTGAGGAGCACCCAGATCAACAAGTTGACCAACAGAAATAAGATTAAAGTTTAATTTGGAAAAATAATAAGTATCAGGGAGATTAAGAGTTGACTGGGATATAGAACCCTTGTGTGTTGCGTGCAACAAGGAGCCATTTGCAGTATTGACAGAAGGTCCATTTGTAGTGGTAGACAGGGACGAGAAAATATTACGCAATGGAAACATGTGATTAAAGTAACCCGAGTCAAAGTACCATTTATAATTACCTGGAGGGGTCGAAAAAGCAGCAAGGGTATTACCAGAAATGGAGAGAAGACGCTGAAGAAGAGATGCAATATCAGATAGAGATAGAGGCAGGAGACGGGTTGAGTGGATCAGGATGTGGTGGGCGAGTAGGGCAGGCAGTAATTAAATATCCTAAGAGCTTGCAGTAACGGCAGAACAGCTGTGAACAATGGTAGCTAATATGACCTTTTTGGTGGCATGTGCGACATTCAACAGAAGGACAGTCGAAGAAGAGGTGCCCAGAACGGTTACAGTTTCGACAAAATTTCCCCTTTCTGTCTGTGGCAGCAAAAATATTTGACTTTTCCATAATAGTAATCACAGAGATCAAGGAGAGGAGAGAAAACTGCAATTTTGGAGTAGAAAATGAGGAAACGGATGGCAAAATTGGAAAGAGCTCACAAAAAAACTTTAGGGAGGGTCCCACTGTCGGACACGTTAGCGGCCACGTCAGCTGCTTCGTCAGCAGAGAAAGACACGTGGCAACATGCGACAGGAGGAAGGAGACGCATCAGCGCTGACGCGAGCACAGAGATGGCAGCGGGTCGGAGAATGCGGGTCGGTCCTGGTCGGGTCGGCCGCGGGCTTAGCGGATCTGTGTGGGTGCTGGCGACGACATGTGGCGCTGTTTGGGACCATTGATCTTGGGCGTGGATCCAACGGTTCTGGATGACGTCTGGGAAGTGAGAACCTGAAGTGGTGACCGGACTTCTGGCGGCGCGTGAGGGCGCGTCCGGCGGCGAGGTCGGCGGCGTTCGAAAGCTTGCAACGAGTAGAAGACGAAGGTGGCGGCGGTGACGAACCAAGGCGTCGGGAAGAAGTCGAAAACGGAGGACAAAGTACTGCCGGTGAAACAAGATAACGGAGGTAGAAACCAATTGTTTCTGAAAAAAATAACCTAAACTATTGATACCATGTTAGAAACAATAGACCAAACTAAAGAAAGTGTTTTGTGTATATTCAGTCTGATCAAAAGTACAATATACAAGGAGTATTTATAGGTGCTAAATAAATCAAAGTAATAAAGGTATAGAATCCTATAATTAATATACCCTATATAAATATAAATGATACTAATTGATCTAAATTAATTCTAATGATTATTTAACACAAAAGATAATATCTGATTTTATTCTCATTTAATTCTAAATCCAAAATAATTATAACTTATTCAATTTAACATTTATAGCAATAAATAAAATCACCATTATATAAGTCATTTAATTTAAAATAATATCATTTATGATTATAATTAATATATGTATTACCTACAAATAAATTAAAAAATTAAAATAATTTCCTAACATGTATATCAATCTTCGTGTAACGGAATATACATTCAATCAACAAATTAAATCATTCATAGCAAGATCTCTCTCTTCCTCTTCGCTCTCTTCTGTCTTATATCTATCTTTTTTAACTGAGTAGTTTACACCTCGTACATGTGAGCTCTATGATTGGAATACTTGAGATTTGTTGAAGTCTCGAAGGTATATGAACAATGGAACAGAATTTTTAATAGAAAAAATTGGAAAATATAACCGTGCATCTTTTTACGGCGTGCGTTATATACAATTTTTTTTGGAGATCACTCAAATAAAAATATTTATTTTATTTTTTACTAAAAATATTTTTATGTTATATTTTAATTAATTTCTATATAATTTATTTGAAGCATTCTTTTACAACAATGAACCTATAGTAGTAGTTAGGTGTGTTCATAGATTAGATCATATCCACAGTATTTATCCGTATCTGATATGTAATTTGAGGATATGATCTGATCTGTAAGATGATCGGATTGGATCGAATCGGATCCACATTCTAATCAGATAGAAGTAAATATGTTTAAAAAAGTAAACAAAAAAAATTATTGTAAATATATTTAAAAATAATTTTTTTAATATTTTTTATATTATAAATATATTTGATATCCGATCCAATTATAAAAAGTACGGATATCAAATTCAATCTATGAGTTTAGTGTGGATTGTATCGAAATTTTAGTCATATCTAATTTACAAACACCCCTAACAAAAATAATTAAAAAAATTATAATGGTTATACTTTTAATTAAGAGGAAGTCCTAAAAAAAAAGAGTACTAAATACAAGAACAATTTAATTAAATATTAAAAAAAATTTACTACTTTAAATGAGTTGGACTTTTTTTGCCCATATATATATATACACAAATATAAACTTTTTTTTATGTAAACTTAAAAAAGGTTTTGTAAATCTCTAATACTGTTATCGATTTTTTTGGTATTAGCCCTCCTATTATCGATTTGATTCATATATAATTTGGATGATAAATTATTTGGTGATGTGCTTCTTTTTTTATTGTGACATATCATTATTATTATTATTATTATTATTATTATTATTATTATTATTATTATTATTATTATTATTTTGCACATTTAAAAATTCATAGATAAAAGTGAAAAACCATAAAATGCAACTATGACTTTAAAAATAACAGGGCTAAATTATTGCCTTAATATAATGGAAGTATGGAAGCTTATCATTCTTCTCTAATGGAGAGAACAAAATTCTTTTTAATAGTTTATTTAACGTTTAACAAAATAAAAATGAATTTTACTAAAATAAATTTTAGTACAAGTTTAATAATTTTATTTATCGTAAAATACTTATAGAATTACTCGTAGATAAATTTTAGATAAAAAAGCATGATTTTTTATTTTATTTTTAAATAAACTTTATTTTTAATTTTAAAATAAATTTTAATTTTATCTTTTAATAATATTAATTTTTTACCGTATATAATTATTCAATTATAAATTTTATTTTTATTTTTTAATGATATTAATTTTTTACCGTATATAATTATTCAATTATTTTTCAATCACATTTAAATAAATTACTCTTAATAATTTTTTGTGCTATTCAATTATCTTTTTTAGAAAATAATTAACTATTAAAATAATTAAACTTTTCACAACAAAAATAATAAAAAAATTATGAATGAAAAAATTAACAATCATGATAATTTTTTGTATTTTTATTCATATTTTAATTATAAATATAAATATAATTTGATTATATTATTTATGAAATGTGACTATAGATATAGATAAAATTTAGTTATATTACTTATATATAGTTTCATTGTATTACTTATAAAGTTAGATTATAATTATGACTATAGAATTGTTTTGATATTTTTGTATGTGTAGCTAATTGATGGTATTGAAATATTATCCTTAATTATAAATAAGCTTTATAATTTTAAAAATCAAAGAATCAATTGAAAAGATACAAAAATATGATGTTAAAATATTCTAACTCTTTAAAGTAATAAGAATATTTGAAATTTAATTAAAAATTATTTAAAATTTAAACTCAACAAAAGTGTATATTCAATGTATTTTGTATTAAATATATTTATTAACCTATTATATCGTATTGATTGAAATTAGTTTTTATAATATTAGTTTTCTAATAACACTTTATTAGAAAGAAAAAAACTATTTTTCATAATTTTTTAAAAATTAATTTATACATATTTTGTTACACTACATCTAATTATAAAAAATTTATTTATTTCTAATGCTTATATTAAAAATGAAACCAAATTTAAATTAGTGAATTTTAATCTATAATATAATTATAATATAGTAATTATTTTATATATCGTATGAATATAAATTAGTTATTTTTTTATTTGTAAAAATTTTAAGAGGTTTGAGCTTGTTATCGATATAACTCGTATGATAA
>NC_029775.3:117656326-117675154 GCF_000817695.3 Arachis duranensis
GTTTTTAGATTATAAATTAAATAATTTCAATATAAAAAAATATAAAAAGACAATAAAAATAATAAATAATGTGAACAATATAATAAAAAAATAGAATTAAAATTATAAACCAAATCATTAATTAATTCTTTTTAATTTTAAATTTTAAAATTTAAGAAATAAGGATAAACAGTTACACCTAATTATCGCACTAACCTCCTTCTTTCATTTGTCATTTTCGGTCTACAAAAGCACCCAGGCACCGCTTCACTTCTTTTCTCTCGGATCCGACACCGCCCAGCCTCCAACCGACGCCCCCATCCGCCCGCCAACGCTGCCCAAATGCATCATCCTTTGCAATGTCCATCCGTGTGTCCATCATGCAGTTTCTGTCTTTATCGTTGTAGCTCACCACTATCGTTGATAACAACAACCACTTCGATGCTAATGCATTATTCAAAGTCATGCAGAATTTTTATTTTATTTTTGCCTTCCACGGCTTCGACCCTAAGATTTTATGGCGGTTCTCTTTCTTCTTTCTTTCTTTTTTTTCGCCATCTTTACCATGAACCTCACAAAGCCGCACAATATGAATACAAAAAGTTACATCTACATTAATATACTAGACGTGCAGATCGATGTTACAAAAAGGTATGCAATAAAAGTTTGTGAATGTTTATTTTTAATATAAATAAAATATTTATTTTTTATATAAATAAGATATTTATTTTTAGTGTAGATGGAATATTTATTCTCTATGTAAATAAGATGTTTTTTCATAAAAGTTAGTGATGGCTGGAGATGGCGATATTAGGAGAGGGGGTTTGAATTAAAAGAAAGTACAATTAGGATTAAAAAAGAGAAAATAGTTAAAATTTTCTAATAATAGAATTCATTTTTTTTAAAACTTGAGTTGGGATATTTTTTTATCTTTAGTAGACTAAAAAATTAGCCTATTATTCACGGTATTGTCAATGTCTACCTAATGGACCGTTCCGAGACATATAAATACATGTAACACGTGAAAGAAATAACACTTCCAACGGACTATACTGCCGACACTCTTATTTGTGAAAATAGTCAAAATACCTTTTCATATTGTTCGAGCAATACTTCACCAATAGCTCCATCAATAATTAATATTGATAACTTTTACATGTTACGAGTATGTTATTATACAATTAATTATTGATATTCTTTTTAACCGTTAAATTAAAAAAGATTTGATTCACCAAAAAGGGAAGAAAAAAAAATTTAGGGACTTACACTTTTAATCAATATTTTATTTTTATATTATTAAAATTTAAAATTTAATATTAAAAGTTTAAAATTTAGTACTTTAGCATATATATAGATATCATTGGCGGTGACATTTGGGGTACAATATCTTGTTGGATGAAAAATGAATGGACAATGGTATTTCTTTCGTTGTGAAATTTTGTAAATTGGATAATTATAAGTAGTCTTGCTTCAGACTTCAGAGTTTTCAAATGAAGTAAAAAGACCAAAATTTAGTCATTTGTAGAATAAATGGTAATAATTGGTTTTTAGCTATTTATATAATAATTTGATCATTTTAAAATAAAATAATTATGATTTGTTATTAGGAATTAAAATTAAATATTTTGAAAATATTCATATCTATATTAAATTAAAATAGAATATTTATAATAGTAACAAAAAAATAAACGTTTTAATAATATTTAGACTAAAATCGTAACTTCTTTGGGTAATGTCAGTTCATTTCACGCAAGAAATTACCTTGACAGATTGAAGATTCTGATACAAAAAATGTTGTGTATACAAGTAAATTACAGTAAATATTTAATCAAGTGACTCAATCAAGTTAAGAAAGAAGACACTAATATAAGAAAAAAAATGAAGAATTTTTATTGTGTATGATATAGAGAATAATGTTATTTATTTATACTAAGTTGATTATGAATTTTAGAATAATTAAAACAACTAAAAATTTTTAAATGATTTTTTTAGAGAAAAAGAAATATAACAAATTTAGAAAAAGATAAGTATAACAAATTTTGTGTTTAGAAGAAAAAGGATAATATGAAAAGATGGTTTAATAGACACAAAAAACAAAAAAAAAAAGGTAAAAAAGAAAAGGACAAAAGAAAAAAGAAAACAGAATTAAAAAAAAAAAACATCCGAGCATTGTACCTAGCACTAAAAATAAATTTTTGGGAAATGTGAGAGCCAATACTTTAGTGTAAAAAAATGTAAGAATTGGTTAGTGTTATTTCAAAAGTAAAGTAAAAATAAGAAAATAGTGTTCATCACCTAGAATTTTTATATTTTTAATTATATATTTAACATTATCATTATTGACTAACATTAAATATAACATTATTCTAGCGGAAACAAACAACTAACTCCATCTTCTACAATGTCAGTAGTTTGCCGATACAAAATACAGTGATAATCAGTAAGAATTAATGGTGAAGATGGTACATTATATATATGGTGAAGATGGTACATGATATAATCATATAATTACGGCATAATAGCTTTGCCAATTCATTGTAGATAGAATTGATCATTCAGCAGATAACTTAATCCAAAAAATATAAGCACCAAGCACACATTATTAATTACATACACATAAATTTAACAGAGACTTAATACCAACACACACATCACTCATAGCAGCCTGTTGGAATTTCAAATGCTCGAACTAAGTTATGGCGGTTTCCTCCCGCATTGATAAGGATCTCTGTTCGAAGAATCTGTGTAGCACGCTCCTATACCTTTGGGAAGGCAAGATTCATACGGCGTGTTCGGTGGACATTCAAGTGCTTGTTGTCTTGCGTTTCCGTTATTAGTTACTCTGTAAAGCATAGTGTCAAATTGATGCGGATCCATGAAAGAATCAGCAGCTTCAAAATGATTATTGTTGCTGTCGGAAGCTATGCATTGAAGACCAATGCATCGATAGGTGATGTTCCTTCCTGTCGGCGGTAGTTCAGTGTTGATCTTCTCTCCATAATCTCTCACAGCACCCTGGCTAAGCGCCGTCACCACCGCACTTAAGATGACGAGCACTTGGGCAGTAGCGAATCTCCTCCTCCCCATTGTCCTAATAAGCTCAATTAGCTCTTGCCTTTCTGTGTATAAATAGGAAAGCAATTATGTTATATATCCCAGGATGGCACTTATCACATTTATTCGCAAATAATGTTGGGAAACAAAAAACTCTTTATCTTTAATAAAATAAATAAATAAATATTAAATAAAATAAATTATTATTATTTTTTATTAATTTCTTTTGTTATCAAATATTTTCAGACATTTATTTATACTTTCAAATCTATCTGCACTTTCATTTTTCAATAAAATAAACCTACACAGTAAATGATTTAATTATTAATTGTAAAATATTAATGTTTGAGGCATTAAAAATTATTTTTAAGAAAAAATAAATGAAAATTGACCCTCCTTTTTCATCTAATAATTATCTAGCAAGTGAGAAAAAAAAAAGGAAAATGACATAATTTGCATTGTTATTGTAAAAAGAAAAACTAAGAAAATTTATTAATTTATTAGTAAAAAATTGACTCCCTAATAAAATTCTTATTTTATTTTTTTATTTTATTTTCACTATTTTTTTTATTTTCTCTCACTTTTTACTCTCATTTATCAGGAGGCTAATTAGCTTAAAAAATAATTAATAATGTCTACATTTTAAAAATAAATATCTATTTGAGGAAAAAAATTAAAAGCAGACAATCATCGTTCGAAAGAAAATAATATAATATAAATCATATTACATGTCAAACCATTTT
Source organism: Arachis duranensis (assembly GCF_000817695.3). Lineage (NCBI taxonomy): Eukaryota > Viridiplantae > Streptophyta > Magnoliopsida > Fabales > Fabaceae > Arachis > Arachis duranensis. Next base: position 117,660,103 of record NC_029775.3, read on the forward strand.
TTTTACTTAATATTTACGTATTTATGTGCATATTTTTATACATATTTAAAACATACATATAGTATATAAAAAGAGAAAGATAATTCCTCTTTTTTTGCTATGCTTGCTATTGCTCTTCACGTGAAAATGCTACAACGGCAAACGCCAAGGACTGAACATGTGAGCCGAATAGATGGTGGGGACTGGTGGGAATAATGAGAGGGAGGGAGACAGGCTAATTGCAAAACTAAAAACAATTTAATAGTGTAGTGTAGATCTCAAAAACAAAGAAGGCAAGCTAGAACGAAGGAAAAAAAAAATTAATAAAACATCTCTCAAAAAATAAAACTAATATAAAAAAAGAGGAAAAAGGAAACTCATTTCTATAGATAACGATAACTTCGTTTATTCATTGTTTATTTTGTCGAACATATTAATTTTTTCTTTTTTTGATAAAAAATAGTTATTTAATCTTAAATAATTGTTGTTATGATCTTCACAGTCATACCAAAATGAAGGATGACAATTCTAACCTTACAGGATGATGGAGGCAAACTCCAAAAAGATGTGGTTATTGTGGCTTTATCTTCATGGAGTCGGGCTAACATTAATAACAAAATAAAGTGAATTTAGTGTAAGTAAATAGATAGAGAGAAAGATAATGTTTTCATTATATATATTAAGGGTTTAATTGTGGTAATGTATAGACAATATAAATTTTTAAACTACTACAATATTATCTAAAAGTTCATGATATATATATATACTAACAAAAATAATTTAAAAGATATCAAAAACAAATAAAATTTTAAAAGATTTGAAATTTGACAAAAGTAGCAAAAGTAAATATTTTTATGAAAGGCAAATGATTTTTATATTTTGTGAACTCATGGATATCAGTGGCTTAGAGAAAGAGAGTTGAATTTAAGCTTCTTCTAACTTTGCTTGAGTAATCTTAGAATTGGATGAAATTTTTGGATTTTGTAGTGTTGCTTCGGGTAAAAAGTAGGTGATATTTTTAATTAGTCTCTTGTCTAAGGAGGAGCCAGAACAGAATTGTGTGTAAAATATATAGCTGTCCAGTCTAGCTGGATAGAATAAGTAAGAGATTATTTTGTTTTATCTCCTAAAATATAAAACCAGAAACAGAAAAGAGAAGGAGAAGTGAAACAACCATAAATTATGGTTCAGCTACTCAATACAATGTAGTCTACATCCAGTCTTCATCACAATAATGATGAAATTTTACTATCTTTGAATAAGATTACATTCACCAATTCTTAGGATTCTACCGAATCCTATCTGGAACAAATCCAGTTTCTATCCAAGCCATATTTGACTAAAAACTCACCCTAATTTTTAACTGTAAAGTGCTCACCCAACTTAAAAAGAAATCCCTTCAGATCATGAAAATAAAATAAAAAAATATACAAAGAATTTCTGAAATAAACATAGGCTTTTCTCCAAGTCAACTTCTCTTTGCTTTTTCACTCAATAGCTTTTTCTTACATTTCTCACAATTACTCACAGACTTGAGAGTGTGATTTCCTTGATTGCAACCGGTAAGACTTGAATCTGCGACCTTTGAGGTGAGAAAGGGGAGATATGCCATGTGAGCTAAGGCTCATTGGCGTCACTCGTATTCTTAAAACTTATAGATTTAAACCATTGTTGGGCTTTGTTTGTTTGTTATTGGTCCAGTTTGATTAGTTTAATTTCTTACACAATTAACAAACTAATTACACATATAATTAGACTTTTAACTTAATAATAATGTTTAATCATCATCAATAATATGTTAGTTCTTTAAACTCAACACAAATAATTTGTATATTTTATTCAAACTTTTTAAGAAATATTCAAATAACTATTTAAAAAAGTATATGTAAAAATTAGAGCAAAATTTTATTTATACTTTTAAAATTAATTTTTTGCCATCCACAAAAAATAAAAAAAATATACTTAATGTAAAGTCACAAAATTTTAAGAATGAAAATATTAGATTTTTCTAATTATATTTTAAAAAATTATACCAAAATTTAAACTTTAAAAAATAGGGTAAAATATACTTTTTTGTCTCTAAAGTTTGACAAAAAAAGTTTTAAAAATACCTTTAAATTTTATTTTGTTTTAATTTTATTTCAAAAGTTTTTTATTTGCATCAAATATACCCATGACGGCTAATTTTTAAAATAATTTAAGACCAATTCAACAACAATTTCATAAGAACAACTCTCAATACAAACAAATCAAGTATAACTTTTATGCATTATTGCTAGATTAGTCTTAAATTTTTTAAAAATTTAGCCGTTGATGGTATATTTGATGCAAATCGAAAATTTTTGGAACAAAATTGAAACAAAATAAAATTTAGGAGTATTTTTGTCAAACTTCAAGAACAAAAAATATAGTTTACCCTTAAAAATATATATTTAATATTTAATTATTTTTATCATGTTTATTAATTTTTTGAATAACTTCTTTGTTATTTATATTTTTTAATTTATTTTTATTAGTAATATAAAATTTTGAGTAATTTTTAATAATTTGTCTTTTCTCATGTATATTATCATCTAATCACATTTTTTCATTTAGTTTGCATGACTGTTTTAATAATAACTGTTAATTATTAAAGTCGATATTAAAAGAAAAAGTCAATAATAATAATAATAATAGCTAATATATATAGAGTAATTTACATAAATAAACTGAATGAGAAAAAAAATTACGTAAATACCTTTTTAATATAAATTGAATTTAGTTATATGCATGTTTCATTTGGCTTTTTATGTAAATTAAATCAAATAAATTTAATTTATATTTCTTTTAATGTATATGCTATACTAATAGTAAATTTGATTTACATAAAAATAAAATAAGATATATATATAACTAAATTTAATTTAAAATATCTGCATATTTTTTTATTTAATTTATTTATGTAAATCACCCTGATATATATGAATATATCTAAAGTAGGGTTGGCCTGAATGGTAAGCGTGGTTCAAAATCGTTTAAGTGTTGGATTAGATGTGAATTTAAAAAAGGTATTTTCAAAAGTAATTAATCTTAAACTCAGTAATAAAAGATAATCTAAATATACAAACTTGAATATTTGATCAGATGTTGTTTAATCTTAAATCTATTAAAATGAAATTATTACATGGGTATATAATTTGTTTAGAATACAAAATAAATAAATTTTTATTCGGTGTCACATAATTTTTTAACTAAAATTAAAGGTGAATGTTACTATACTCTCTTTAAAATAAAGAGTAAATTATTTTCTGTGATATACATAGTGTTTATAATTATAATTAAGTTGAATATTAATCATAATAATTAGATATATATTCTCTATTTTTCTTTCTCTCTCGTAATTATTTAAATTTAGTTTAGCACCACCAGTAGTCTACAGTGGTGGTGGTGGTTGTTACTGCTGAAATAATTTTTTTGCGGTGAACTTACAAATCCATCAATAAAGTGCAAGCACGCCGTATTCAGCTCGTTACACGTGACAACATTTGTGCTACCGAAGTACGGAAAATCTCTGCTACATAGGCGCAACTCCTTTTCAACCTTAGCGTACATTCACTGTGCCTCTTTCACCCTCTTCTGTATGGTGATAACATTCTCGGAGTTCACTATCCGCAAAACTTTTGTCACATAAAAATGATTAAATTCTTGTGCATAATTGTCACCTCATCTTGCAAATCCTATTGATCTTCACCTCATCGACAACAATGTCTTTAATCTCATGAGGATCCAAATCTACCATCCCTTAAAACTTGTATTTGACGTTATCAACAATAATGTCTTTAAATGTGTTTATAACTTGAGGATCTAAAGAATATTTCTAAATGTCTATATGACTTCTATCATCAGGAATCATAAGCTCTCCTCTATCTTCAAGTGTATCAATTGCATTCGTAAAGATCTCTTTTATATCATAAAACTCATCAGTGAATCACTTTTAATATATATTAGAGTGAGACCCGCGCAATGCGCGAAGAGGTAGATTACTTATATTATAAATAGATTTTGAATTTTTTTTTATAAAAGACATAAATTATTTATATTAGAGTTATATAAAACTGCATTTTCATTTTTTTTTTCATTTTTTGATTTGCATTAATTGCTACACTTTATTTTTTTTTGCGTTTTTTTTGTTTGTAAATAATTAAAAAAAATAAATGAATGAGAATGAAAACATATAAAAATGTTAAATTAAATTTAAGAAATTTTTGACAATTAGTATGAGAGATTAAGAAATGAATAGTAGTAAGAGTCTTAATATGTATAAGTTGTAGAATTTGAATATTTGTAACTGAAATTTTTTATAATAATTATTATTATGACACTTTTAATATATGTTTATTGCATTTAATTAGTATACTTGATGTTTCAATTGAATAATAATAGATAAGAATTTTTTGTTTTAATTTTTTTAAAACATTTTACTAAATAGTGATTGGTTGATTTTCATCTTTTACCAAGTCATTAGAATTGCTGATGTGGTATCATTAGCAAAGAAAAGATGGCTTAAACTCATTGCGAAGAAAGTTAGTATCAGCTTTTATATATTATAAAAATGTTAAATTAAATTTAAGAAATTTTTGACAATTAGTATGAGAGATTAAAAAATGAAGAGTAGTAAAAGTCTTAGTATGTATAAGTTGTAGAATTTGAATATTTGTAACTGAAATTTTTATAGTAATTATTATTATGACACTTTTAATGTATGTTTATTGCATTTAATTAGTACTTGAATAATAATAGATAAGAGTTTTTTGTTTTAATTTTTTTTAAAACATTTTACTAAATAGTGATGGGTTGATTTTCATCATTTGCCAAGTCATTAGAATTGTTGATGTGACATCAGTAAGAAAGAAAATATGGCTTAAACTCATTGTGGAGAAAGTTAGTATTAGCAAAGAAAAGATGGCTTAAACTCATCGTGGAAAAAGTTAGTATCAGCTTTTATATATTATAAAAATTAGTATGAGAGATTAAGAAATGAAGAGTGGTAAGAGTTTTAATATGTATAAGTTGTAAAATTTGAATATTTGTAACTGAAATTTTTTATAATAATTATTATTATGACACTTTTAATGTATGTTTATTGCATTTAATTAGTACTTGATGTTTCAATTGAATAATAATAGATAAGAGTTTTTTGTTTTAATTTTTTTAAAACATTTTACTAAATAGTGATTGGTTGATCTTCATCTTTTGCCAACTCATTAGAATTGATTTTCATCTTTTGATGAACATAATGTCTTGGTTCAATCTTTTAGAATGGCTAGAGACAAACATCAAGAAGACGAAATTCGTGATTTCAAACTTTTAAAAAGAGGAACAAATAACAATTTAAATGCACATTAATTTTGGTTGTGACTATTGGGCAGAATCGTTTTAAAAAGAGGAATACATAAACCTGTGCTACTTGCAATAATTTCACAATTAAAATATTATTATAACAAATAAAAACGTTAAAGATGAAAATCTTTAGAAAAATACTTGGGACGAATTTCCTACGTTGGCCCTGAGACCCAAAATAGAGCTTCGGCAGGAAAACCGCAATAGGAAAAATGGAGTTTGGCCTGGTTTTTACAATTGATGCAATGCGGCTCCGCCGGAGATGGACATCGCGTTGGAAAATTTGATTCATGAAAAATACAATGGCTCATTAGACCGGAAGAGCATGGAGAAAATAGGATCTTGGTACGGAGAGGTGCCAAGAGGAAGAGGGTTTCGAGAAGCATGAGAAGAGTAACGTTGGAAAATTTGATTCGAGAAAAACACAATGGTTCATTAGACCGGAAGAGCATTGAGAAAATAGGATCTTGGTACGGAGAGGTGTTAAGAAGAAGAGGGTTTCGATAAATATGAGAAGAGTAATGAGTTTTGAGGCGAGAAGCATGAGAAAAGTAACGAGTTCTTTGGTTTTTAGAGATTTTTTTTGGGTAAATGTTAATTTGGTTTTTGCTGTTTTAGAAATAAGGATTGATTTGGATAAAATTTGAGTGGTTGAAAATAAAAATTAATTTAGCAAGATTTGAGTGGTTGAAATTTGGCAATATTTGATTGGTTGTTTTTAAAATTTCGCCAAATAAGTAATAGAAAAAAATCTAGGGGGCCAGTAATTTTTGTATTTTTTGGTCAGCACTTAACCATCAAAATAAAAGTGATAGATTTTCCACCATTAGATACCATTAGATGTAATCTCACACCATTAAAAATACTATTGATGACCAATTGATGATTACAAAACATCAAAATTGCTGACCTCCTAGCATTCCTCTAACTAATATTATTGACATGTTAGTAGAAGAAGAAAAATAATTTAAAAATAATATGGTACATGCTTATGTATGTACTTTTATATATTAAGAATATATATTACAAAGGGTAATTTATTTTTTATTTTAAAAAAAGTTCATAGAATTCACTAAAATTAAATTCTTATGAAATTTTTATTATTTCTCTGTACTTTTTCTTTTTTTTCTAAATTGTTCAAAAGACTAAGTCTTGAGTCTTCCTTACATTCCAAATGCTATTCAAAGACGAGGACACCGTCGTGTTTTCCCTGACTTGCGAATTTCCTAGTACTTAAAGCTGTAAAATAGGAACAAGAGTTACGCACAACATCGTTTCTGAACCTATCGGGCTGGTATGGGGTACCCAAGAAACATAGTAGTCATAAGATATAAACCACCAATCATTAGCTTTTCCCTCCTACTCCTCCTACTGTTTCTGCTGCATTCACCAGTGGTTCCTGCGCAGGGTGCATCATCATACCATCCTGAGGATGATTTTGCTGTCAACTGTGGCTCAAAAGAAACTACAGTCTACGCTGATCGGAAATGGGTAGGAGACGATGACTCCAAACTATTTTCTACCATTGAGCAGCCACAAACTAAGCAACCATCTCTCATAACTGAAACTCCATATCCTCTTTCAGCTGATTCATTTGTGTTTAGCTCTGCACGCATTTTCCTTTCCAATTTCACATACTCCTTTCCTCTCAAAACTAATGGCCCCAAGTTCGTTCGGCTTCACTTTTATCCAACAAATTATCTCAACTTTGAACCCTACAACTCCCTTTTTTCCGTTACAGCGGGCAATTTCACCCTTCTCAAGGGTTTCAATGCTTCACGTTGGCTCGCCAATGACGAAATGACCTTTTTCATAGAATACTGTGTCAACGTGGAAACAGGAAAGAGGCTTGACCTGACCTTCATTCCCAACAAATCTTATTATGCTTTCATCAACGGGATTGAGGTGGTCTCCATGCCTCCCTACCTCTATTACACGGACCCCAGCAAGTCCTCCGGGTTTGAGTTTGTAGGCCATGGCATCAGCATATACCAACTTGAAAGTGAAAAAGCTCTGCAAACACTTTACAGAATCAACGTTGGTGAAAAACAGATTCCACCACAGCAAGATACTGGTATGTACAGGTCTTGGGAACCGGATGCCGATTACATTGAGAAGCAGTATCCGTCGAGTATTTCAATGGGCTATCCACCACTGAAATTCAACGGTAATATTACTCCAGATTACACTGCACCTGACCTTGTTTACTTGAGTGCCCGAAGCTACGGGATGCGCGAGACCAAGAATTATAATGTGACTTGGCGGTTTGAAGTGGATTCACAGTTTACTTACATGGTCAGCTTACATTTTTGTGAGTTTGCGAAAGAAATCCAACACTATACCGACAGAACTTTTCAGATATTTATAGCAGAGCTTTTGGCTGAGGATCGCGCCGATGTGATTAACTGGAGTGGTGGTAATCACGTTCCTGTTCGAAGGGATTATGCTGTTCAGCTTCTCCCTGATGACCTAGGGCAAAGTTCTAAGAAAGTCAACATTTCCATCAAGCTTCAACGACTGCCAGATGCCGAGTTAACCAACTACCATGATGTCATATTGAATGGCATCGAGATCTTCAAAATCAGTGATGCTACCAACAATCTTGCAGGACCCAATCCAGAACATGTTCGAACCTCCACACAAGAATCACCGCAGTTGCCACAATCATCCAAACACTCAAAGAAAAAGATAATCACTGTTGTCGTTGCTGTTATTGCAGTTTCATGCCTCGTGCTGGCATCTGTTATTGGAATCATCCTTTTCAGTTGGAGAAGGAGGAGTTTTGATTATAGGGGAGGAACCACAAAAAAGAAAGGTTCTTCATCGCTGCCATCACACTTATGCCGCTACTTTACAATTGCAGAGATAAGAGCTGCCACAAACAACTTAGACGATGTGTTCATCGTCGGAGTTGGAGGGTTCGGCAACGTTTACAAGGGATACATAGACGGCGGTGCAACCCCCGTCGCCATCAAGCGCCTCAAACCCGGTTCTCAACAAGGAATCAACGAGTTCCTTAACGAGATCGATATGCTTTCCCAGCTCCGGCACCTTCATTTGGTGTCCCTCATTGGTTACTGCAACGACGGCGTAGAGATGATCCTTGTCTACGACTTCATGCAACGTGGCACGCTCCGCGAGTATCTCTACGGTTCAGATAACAAACCTCTTCCTTGGAAGCAGAGGCTCGAGATCCTATTGGGCGCAGCAAGAGGGCTGCATTATCTCCATGCAGGTGCGAAGCACAATATCATCCACCGTGACGTCAAGAGCACAAATATCTTACTGGACGAGAAATGGGTGGCCAAGGTTTCCGACTTTGGATTATCCAAAGTAGGACCCACCGGAACTTCCCAAACCCACATCAGCACCATGGTTAAGGGTAGCCTTGGGTATTTAGACCCTGAGTACTACAAGCGTCAACGCTTGACTTTAAAATCTGACGTGTACTCTTTCGGTGTGGTCCTTCTTGAGGTATTGTGTGCGAGGCCGCCTTTGATCCGTAACGTGGACAAGCACAAGGCCAGCTTGGTTGACTGGGTAAGAAAACTGAATGATCAGGATAAGCTCGATCAGACGGTGGATATTTTCTTGAAAGGCTCAATCACGCCAGAGTGTTTGAAATGGTACGGTCAATTGGCGATGAGTTGTTTGCATGATGATGGAAATCAACGGCCATCGATGAATGATGTGGTGGGGGCACTCGAGTTTGCAATGCAGTTGGCCGAAGGCGACAAAGATAATAGTTTTGGTGGGGCCCAAGATAAGGAAAAGGGCGAGGAGAGCCCGTTGATACCGCAGTTTACGAGTGATGAAGGGAGTGACGTACTTTTTACTAGTGATGAATCCGGGACCAAGGATAGTAAGGTCACCACGATTTCGAGTAGTAGTGAGGAGCGTGCTTTGATTTCTGGTCTGGTCTTCTCTGAAATTGGAGATCCAAGAGCAAGATAAAATCTACTACAACTTGTTTCAATAATAATGCTGATGGGAATTGTCCTTGTTAAATATATACATTGCTAGGTAAAATGTTGTGTTTGTTATTACCATAAGGTAAGTTTGTTAGTTTCCGGTATAGTTAGTTAATAAAGGCAGGGTAATTTTGTTACTTTTCCTTTACAAATTTCCTGTGTAATATAATATTTAAAGGCTTAAAAGACTTGGTTGCAAATGGTCAAGTATATATTATTCAATATAATTAAACTTTTATGTTTTGTGATTTTTGCTTACAGTTGTTACCGAATACTATTATTGTTCAGGCTTATTACTCTACAACAAAAATCAGCAATTCTTCACAGTTTAGACTACGTACTACTAGTACACAAAGCTGTTATATCGTTTAACAAAGTATCTTCATCAATCATCAGCACTGAATTTGTTGAAGACATTATTGATATATTAAATAGGTAAAACAATCGTACGATCCCACCCGGCCAGCAGCAATTATTTGATCAAAATCGTTGTTTTTATGTCTTCAGTAATCACAAGCTGGGGTGTGGTGGGGTACTGCCGTACTGGGGTGGGGCGGGAAATGTTTGATTGTTATTAGGATAAGCTGGAATTATTGAATTATAGCTGAATCTCTTTATTATGTGGTTTATCCGAAAAATAATTTACATAAACCAAAATATAATAGTACTAGATTAAGATATTTGACTTTTATTTGATAAATAAAGAAAAAGAGCGAGAAATAAAAGATAATTTTCTCTTTATTATTTCCCCTTAATTTACGAAAGTTAAAATATTAAAAACTAAGTCTTTTTCTTCCCCCACCAAAATGATTCCTTTTAGCGAACCTTACAAAATTTGTTTTCTTCCTTATTTCCTTCTTATCTCTCAATTTATTTTTTCTTTTTTTCATTGGCTAGCCAAATGAAAATGAAATTCATTTAATTTGTTTGTTTTTGCTCTAGTCTTTAATAATGGTGCATGTGACGATGGAAACTTTTAATTGCTACATACGTCCCCATGCCCTTCCAACTTTATTAGTGTCACATCATCCTTGAAAGTTTCTGCAACTTGTGAATCACACAAAATTATTCCAACGGGAAAAAGAACTATTCGCAAAGACTTATACAAGTCTTTAGTCTTCCCAACCCCACCCCTTAGAAAAAGGCTAGGATTCTATACATTTAGGACAAGTTTAGTTTGGACTTTATAGTAGACGTTGATTTTTATTTATCCTATGATTTATTCTATTATCAATTATTAGAATTAATTAATGCGAAATAATTCAACTTTTTAAACAAAGTTATTTTCATAGTGATACAAGTATTAAAAAATTGTTACCAAGTAACAAGAAGTTGTTAATAACGCTTCATTGTGTTTGTAACAATCCTGAGATTGAATGTATAGTTTTTGAGAGAAAAATGAAGAACTGAATTCATACTGTGGTTTTTGTTATCGAATCAAAGCTTACACTACACAAGAGACAAGTGGCCAAGCGCATAGCAGGCTAAGCAGTCCTGCCCCCCCTTTAATATTAAGCATGAAGCTTTAAGTCGGAGAGTAGGTTTCCTAGCTAGAGGAATTGAGTCAATGATTAGAATACTAGTTTTGTGTACCGCATCCCTTCTTAATTTTAGTAAGCATAATGGTAAACAAGGACAAATTGTATATGTGCAATGTGTTGTCTAATTTTGTTTTTAAGTGACATGTGAATTGAACAACTCTGAACTCTAGATATCAAAACATTATAAATTTATGTACACTATATATTCATACATATAACATTTTTATAAGTTTTTATTCACTACTTCATCTTAACTAAATTTTGAATATGAGTGTAGTTCTTTACAAGACAAATGAATTGTCACTGCATCAAAATTTCTATGAATTTTTTACTGTAACAAAATTTAAAAAATATTAATTTTTTTTTAATTGAGGATTTTTTTTTTCTGTGTTAGGTGCGGTCTGGACGAATCTTACATGTTGGACTAAGTTTGTCGTGCCTCTCAATAAATCTCATAAAATATGTGAAGTTCGACTTATCTCGACAAATTTCGTAAAAGTTCGTCCACCTATAGCCCAACATGGTCCCTTCCCATTTTACTTTCGCTCATTTTTTATTTCCCTCACTTCTCTTTAGTGACTCTCTTTGGTATATCATTATTACTTCTTTTCACTCTTCTAACTTGCTATCTCGTCAATTCTAGGTAATCTTTCTTCTTTGTTATAATTTCAGTAGTATATTTAATTAGTTAAAATAGATGCTATTAGTTATTATTATTTAGATAGATAATTAGATAATAATTGTATAGTTAGTTTAGAGGATTATATTATTATTAATTAGTTTATTTTAACTTAGATCATGTTATATTATCTAATATTAGAGGATCATATAGATATGATAAAGGTTGATCATATTGTATGACTCTTTTGTTAGGGTGTTCAAATTTAAAAAAAAATTATTATTGTATCTAAACAAATAGATTAGATCACATTTTAGACATGTCAAATCTAAAAACGTGACATACATATAGAATGATACTATGATTGGACACTTATCTCTATTATTGATTGAGAAATAACGTTCTGAGTCCTATATATTTCACCTATCCTGTTTAAAGATAACCAACATTCTGTAGGACGTGGCATATCAGTTAGGACTGAATATTGATTCCCCGTCCCCGTCCCCGCCCCGTCCCCATGACCTTCCTATCAAGATTCCAATCCATCAAACAATCCACAAGAATCTCTGAAAGTACCTCAGCCGTGTGGGGAGCCGGCACATATATAAACCTATAATGATAATTTAGTACAATTATAACCAGCTTTGCAATTATATAAACATTCGAAAGAACCTATAATAATAATATTATTACCTCACAAGACGGCTTTGCAATTTCCAAGAATCATCAATGTAATGAGCTGTAATAGCCATATAACCTTTGTTTTGGTTGCTTGTTGTCCACATATCAGTCGTAATTGTAACTCGACTTTTATTATGCTCAAGGACATTCATTGTCTTCAATCTCTCATCCTTGTAGAGTTTCAAGATGTCACTCTTTAAAGTGTTGCGAGTAATCACCTTAAAGAGAGGTTGCAAAGCATTGCAAAATCGTCGAAACCCAACGTGGTCCACAATAGATAGCGGATACTCGTGAAGACAAACCATAATTGATAACTCTTTCCTTGCATTTTCTTGATCGAAGGTATATGCACCAACTACAACTGTTTTCCCACTAGTTGTTGGAGTTGTCTTCATCATACATTGTCTTATATCTCTAGTGGTGCAGAACTTGCAGTTTTTGAAGTGATCACGTAAGTGCGAAGTGCCTTGTTTTAGGTCACCAAGTAGCTTCGATTTGCAATAATTACATTCAGCCTTTAATTTTCCCTTGATTTCTACAATCTTGAAGTGATTTCACACTTCGGAGGTTAACTTCCTCTTTCGAACACCACTTGTAGAGTTTGTCGTTCCTTCATTAGTGGTTGCGGTATCTGTTGAAAATTCTTGAGGTTGAGATTGAAGAGCCTCTTGCGTAGTTTGAATATTAGTGCCTATAGGTTCTTCCGATGGAGCACTCTTCTCAAGAGTATTACTCAGTGCATCCGAATAAGACATTCTATAAATAATGAAATATAAATCATGAATCAAAATCACATTAATCTAAAATATAAATTACCAATCAAAATCTCATTAATCTAACTCAAAAATATAAATTATAAATTATAAATTAAAATTCAACTCTCCAAACTATTCAAATAACACTTAGATAGGAATATGATATTAGCTAAATTAAAGAATCTCAGCTACTAAAGCTTGAAAAAGAAGAACGTAAGAACACAAGGAATGAACAAGAAAAAATAATAGAAAAATCAGAATAAACAAAGATAATTTCTTGCAGATTAAGTAATCAATCAAATGAGTATATACAATTTCTTGTATGTAATATTTTTACACTAGTGTATTAAAACATAATTAGACTCATACATCAGGGAGGAAAAAACTAATAAACACAACTACTCTTATATAGTGCTCCAAGTTTATAATAACTGAGCTACTGCTGCTGTTAGAATAGAAAAACATAAAACAGTTTCTAACAAATTTTTTGGGTTGCTTCTTGATTAGCTTCAGTTTGTTTTCCTTTTCTATCTTCAATATAGACTTTCTCCACCAAGCTCAGTTGGGGTGTGCCTGTGTGTTGATGAGAGGAAGGGATGGATTTTTTTTCTATAAGTCCAATATCCAATACTCCAATCCCTTTTAAATTGTATTATGTGCCTCGCTTTTATATATTTATTTGGCCTAATTCATTCAGACTTAACTGCCAAGACAGTAATTATCACTCAATATCATATCTAATGTAATCAAATATTCAAATAGGAATAACTCTTCACTAGAATAAAAATGCAAATATTGTTTATCAAATTGTTTTGCAATGACTTTTAAAAAGAATGAAACCATTTGGACTTAGCATAATAAACTTTTATGCAGAAACAAACATGGCAGTATGGCACCGATAAACTATGAGGCATAGTTTTAAAAATTAAGACGACCTAGAAAATTAGTCCAATTCAGAATATTAACTCAGAAATACCAATTACACAACCAGAAATTCATAATCGAAATCAGATTAACCTAACTTTAGATTAACTCAATATTAACTCAAATATTAATCAGAATCAAAAATCAAATTCATATCAATCTAACTCAGAAATATAAATTACACAACCAGAATCCAAAAATTCATAGTCAGAAATTCAGCAACCTAATTAGAAATTCAGCAACTCAAAACTCAAAAATCCAGAAATTCAAAACACAAAAATTCATATCAATAGGAATCTCATTAATTCATAACACCCAAATTCGTTACCCTAATTCATAAATCTAAATTCAGAGAAGGGGATGGAAGACCAGCGAAGACCAGGGCTGACTTACCTAAACCTGATGGAGAAAAGGGGAAGGAAGACCAGCGTCCAGCGAAGACCGGCGACGCGAACAGGAGAAGATGACGACCACGACCAGGAAAAGACGATGACGTTGCTGAGTCTGGGGTGGGAGGCAGCGTTGAGAGACCAAAGGGTGGAAGGCGGCGGCGACGGTCGCCGGTCGGCGGTCAGCGAAAAGGAGGCAGGAGGGGCTAAGGGTTTGAGGAGATGTGGAGTGTGGAGATGAGACTCTCAGGTCTCAACTCAGTTCTCACTCTCTGTCTCTCTCTGAAGCAGGACGGCTAGGGTTAGGTTCAAATGAGAGTGGTTCACATAATATATATATATATATATATCAGGGCATTTTTGTCTTTTCATACAAACGGAGATTTAACGGGTCTCTATGGGACGGGAACGGGGGGTCCCACCCCATTTATTATACGGGGCCCTGTCCCCCGTCTCTTCGGGTAAAAATTACCCCCATACCTGCTCCCCGACGGGTAAATTCCCGCGGGTACCCGCCCAGCCGGAAATTTTTGCCATGTCTAATGGGGATCCAGCCGTCAACAACTGCATGGGTTCATAGGAGCAGTTTTATAGTGGTTGTTCTATTGACGACTTTTGTCAACAGTTGTTAGATGTTATACATGGATTCAATGACAAATAGTCATTGAACAAGTGGACAGTCAATCTCTCATAATTTTAAGATACTGTATGCGAAAAATTGGAAGCGGAATCGACAAAAGAGCACTTATTGCAATACACTAGATGACACATAATGCAGATCATTGAAAGTATTTTGTTTTTGGACGCGTCTAAC